>NC_061512.1:118232971-118329031 GCF_022539505.1 Lolium rigidum
CATACACGCGTACATCGACCCGAAGGACAACACCAAAAAGTCAAGTTATCTGCTCAGGGACTACCATCAGTTTCATGATCTTCAGAAGTTCTATGAGGCGAATAAAGGGCAGGCGTAACTCCCGAACCCACCACCGCCACCTCAGTATCAAGTTCAACAAGTTCAAACTCGTGCTTCCAATGAATTTTTTCCTCCACCTCGAGGGCAGATGAGCATGATTCATAAAACTGGCGTCTCCAGAAGAGAGATGAAAAAGCTTACGCAAGAAATTAATCTTGAGGAAGGCACCATGGCTAACGTCCTAGAATTCATCGACTGGTCCGCGCAAAGCATCTTGTTCTGTAGATCTGACCACCCGATGTCTATCCCAAGGCCAGGCCATGCAGCTTTGGTAATCGAAGCACAAATCGGAGGATTCAGCATGAGCAAAATATTCATGGATGGTGGAAGCCGATTGAATCTAATATTCGCAAGCACAATCAAGAATATGGGCATCACAACTGATATGTTGCAGGAGTCTGATACATGTTTCCATGGCATTATTCCAACCTTGCCAGCATACCCTCTCGGTAGGATCTCCTTGAATGTAGTCTTCTGGAAACCCGACAATTTCAGGAAAGAAAGGATCGAGTTCGAGGTAGTGAATTGGGAATAACACTACCACGCTATCCTTGAAAGGCCAGCTTACGCCAAGTTCATGGCTGTACCGCACTACGCGTACTTAAAGCTCAAGATGCCAGGCAACAACGGGACCAACGGTTCACGGAAGCTTTTCTCGTTCGGACAATTGTGATCGAGAATTCTAGAAGATTGCCGCTAAGTTTGGGATAAAGAAGGAAGTTAAAGCTATAGACTTCACTCCCAAGCATTTAGCTCTTCAAGGGAAAGATTCTAAGCTTAAGGAGGTAGACGGCGGCAAGAAGACGAAGAAACAACCGGATGATTCTGCAATGGCAGTACCAACTGTTAAAGCTTTGACAGCTGTTAGAGCCTCAGCAGAATGCACTAACTATTTGACAATAATTGCCAATGCTTCTACAGAAACTATCGGCTCTACCCCGGAAGCCATCGGCACTTCAGCAGACGTCGACCAGGACAAGAAGGACCCTCCTCTTACTTAAGAAGACGAGCGGTGGCATACATCTTTATTTTTCGTAGAATTTTATTTTCAATAAGGCTTTCTTAAGACATAGCAATTTAGCTTATCTTATCATCGTAGACTTATTAATAAAAGTTCAAGTTTCGTTTATACGAGCATTCGATTGATTCGGGACACCGCGAGCGTCGATTTCAGAATATATGAATACAGTAATCGAACCCGATATAAAAGATCGGGAGTTTCCTATGCTAGCTATGCTCAAAGGTTATCATCTAAGCCTTATGGAACATGCGAGTGCTGCAGTTGATGATAATCAAAGGTCCTTGAAGAAATACAATAAGAATACACATTGTCCTCCGCTAAAGCCTTAGGGGACATGCGAGTGCTGCAAATGGCAAGGATAATATAAGCCAAGAAAGGCCCACGCCGGTACATCGAACAAAGAGTACTAAGAGCAACAAAGTCGATAGCAAGCATAGTTTCCTTGATTTACTCGGGGGCTGCTGCCAAACAAAATATACACTTTCGGTTGTAGCAATGTTGCGATTACTACGAGTTCCTTGGACCCGTAACATGAGCTGATCACTCAAAAATTTGTTGCCGATACTTTTTACAAAGCATCATAATACCGATGCCAGAAAGACTAGCGCATAACAACTTGCAGCTTAGTCGATGAATACATTAAATATCGCCACCGACATTTAAAGATAATCCTACGAAGTAACGATACTTTGTCAAAAGTGGCAAATGTGTCGTCTTTAGCAATTTACTCATCTTTACAAAGGCTTTTGGAGATTGACTTAAAGGAAAAAACTTAGGATTGGGTAGAAAATTTACATCGTACACGCGAATAAACTTACACCCAAAGTATCCGAATATTCGGGTACAAGGAGTTATCAGAAAAGTGATTTGCAGTGATTATATCGATTACAACAGAATTACAATAGCATCAAAGCTACTCATGGGGAATTCCAGCCGCGTCATCTGCTTCTGAGCTAACCTCCAAATTAGCAACACTATAATGGAGGCAGGGTTCTTAACAGCAGGAATGTACTGGCTTATGCTCCCATCAGCCTCCGTGATTGCTTCCAAATCCAATGAAGGATGTTGAGATAGCACAAAAGCAAAGGCTGATTCGGCTCCCGCAAGGAGTTGGCTGTGAACCAACGTGCAGACTCTTTCGGCATTTCTGATATTCGACATTAGAGCCAGTAGCGTTGGAGGAACTCGATTGAGAGGGAACATGGCTTTCCATATCATCCTCAAACCTGCATGGCATTTATCGAAGAATCGGTGCACCTGTTGCACCCAATCCTGGAATTTTGCTACGGTGGCAGCTTTCGACTTGTCTTTCCAGAAGACTTCATTGAATTATGAAAGATTTGTCAAAGCATCAACCCGTTCGTGCACCCGCTTGTTCTCTTCGGAAAAGTTCAGAGCTATGACTGACAAATACGACGATGCAAGGATCAGAAACTAAGAAGAATTACCCTAACAATCAAGGGAATCGAAGAAATATCGAGTACTCACAGTTCAAGCTTTCTCTGGCTTTCTGCAATTCGTTTAGCGCATACTGCTCTGCTTCAACGGCCAGTTCGCCTCTCTTTTTTATCACAGCTGTCGTGGCGTGGATACCCCGCAGATCTTTCTCCATCTAAGAAATTTGGGTCCTCATCCATTGAAGAAAACCGGTTTCAGACCCAGCTGCCGAAGAATCTTCGACAAAAGGAGGCACAAGAGTCTCCTGCAAAGTACACCATCGAGTGTGTGTTAAAAAAATATGTGCGGTGTCAATGGATTTTACTCCCATCGGGAGCGCGCAGTCAAAAATAAAGACATCACAGTTGCAAAGGATGAACTGGCAACAATCCCAGCTCTGAATTCATTACAAATGGGGCTTTAGAAAAGCCATTGTTCGAAGCAAAATATCAAGTTACAATTTGGCAAGAAAAACTTAAGGATCTTGGGTTTGCGTTGACAAGCTTGGAGCAGCTCCTCCGACAGCCGACTTGTTAGCTTCGACTAGATCAAGAAGCTTCCGCGCGCATTTGTGCGCCAGCACACTAAAAGGGCTAAGATCGATAGCTAGCCCATCTTGATCCTTCGGCAGCTCCATTGTCAACAACTCCATATCAGCTTTGAAGCCGTACCCCATCAGAAGTTGGAAGGCAAGGACAGCGTCGTAGGTACGCGAGGTATGTTTGAATACGTCGATGATGCCCTCGGTGTCGATGGAGAAAGCATTCACCAGCTGCCCTAGAGTCTTCTTCTGATCTGCCTTCGAGAAGATCATAGCATGGAATCTCGGCAAGACCGCCTTGTTCTTCTGGAGAAGAGAACGAACAAGGTCACCGGATTAGATCGCCATAGAAATGGCATCAGCAGTAGAATCGACTGGGAGCTTGCCTAGCAGGGCCGCGGTGGACTTGTACAATAGATCCTCCCTCAACTTTTTCTGGTCTTGGTCCTCTGCCTTCTCCTTCTCCTCCTCCTACAGCTTCTTCTTCAGCTGACTAAGCTCTTTCCTCATAGAGTCTGCCTCTTGCCGGGCAGTGGCAGCAATTTTCATTGCTTGATCAAGCGGGGAAGATTTCGATTGAACATCTTCTTGGAGCCGGGCATTATCAGCTTGAAGCAAGGAGAATTGGGAGGCAAAGTCTTTTATAATTGTTACAGCAGCTTGAATACTCTATGAAAACACAAGTCAAATAGCGTTATGCTTACATTAAAAATCCTTTCAAATCCACATTCGACTGAAAGCAGCCGAATGTAGACTCGGGGGCTGGAAGAGAGAGAGAACCATTATCAAGGAAAAGAAAAGTTGAAATACTCACATGCTCCCCGCGAGATGAAGGAGAAGTGACAGTTGTCGAAGGAACCTCTTTTCCCTTCGAGAGAGAAGAAGGAGTTTTAGCAACTTTTGATGGAGCAGGAGTTGGCTTGCTGGGGCTAGTCTTCGCCTTCTTCGAAGGAGGCTCAATAAAGACCTCCTCGCTGCAAACAAATGATAACTATGTCAAAGGGGATACAAATCAACTTCGAGAGAAGCAAAAAGAAACTTACAAGTCAAGGAGCAAATCGTCCTCATCGGTAAAGCCGCCGGTTGGCCTCTTTAGCGGTTGGGCGCTGGACTTCTCTGGAGCTGCATGAACAAAGGGAACAAGATCAACATCATTGTCATGATTCGACTCCACTATACCGGTTAATTCATCATCACAGATTTTATGATCGGCAGAAGGAGCTTCAGGGTCGATAAGGTTATTATCTTCTTCATTGGAAGCTTCACTATCCTCAGCTACTTCTGCGCAAGATTCTGCGTTGGCAGTAGAATCACCGTCTTCAGGGTTTTCTTCATCTTCGGGTACGATTGGAAAATACTCGGCAGCTAAAGGAATCTGCCGGAACAAACAAGGACTCGATAAGATAAAACAAAGTATATCAAATGCAAGTATTGGCATGGACAGAGAAAGGCTAAAAGATTACCTTGGATGGTTGGTGAGCAAGGTCATACGGATCATGAAGGGACCGTAGGGGAATTGAATCTTCTTGGCTAAAATGAGTCAAACGTCTGACTTCGTCCAACAGTTCCGTTTCTAACAGTTCTGCAACGTTAATTCGAGTCTCGTCCCTGGGACCTGAATATAGCCACATTTGATGAGCTCTCGACATAACCGGTTGGACACGACGCTTCAAGAATACATCGGCGACCTCAGTACCGATCATCGTCTGACCATCGGATTCCTTTATCTCCAATACTCTTTCAAATAACTTGTCGGCTATTGTCTTTTCTTCGGCTGTCATAGTGTTCTTCCAAGATTTCTTTGGCATAGCTTCAAGAACGTCAACGAACTTCGGCACCCATGTGTTACGACCAGCTGTCGATGGATCTCTGAGATAAAACCACTTCAACCTCCATACCTGGACTGATTCTATAATTGGGAAGTTCAAGTAGTTTACTTCTTTTCAGACAACAAAACCAACTCCGCCGGTGATGAAGGGTCCATTGCTACTACTATAACGCTTAACGAAGAAAATCTTCTTCCATAAACTCCAAGGAGCATCGATGCATAGGAAATCCTCACAGAGGGTGATAAAGATTGCAAGATGAAGAATGTTAATTGCCAAAGCTGAATCCCATACGAAAGCAGAAGACGCTGAAGAAACTCATGTGTTGGCAAGGATAACCCATGGTACAAGAACGCGGCAAACATTACAGTAAAACCAGTGGGAGGATTGGGGCGTGAATCTGAACCTGGTAGGATGATGTATCCCTCCTTGTCAGGGATTAGCCCAAGACTCTGCGCCTTCTTTTCATCGCGCTTCGACATTGTCAAAGTGGGCCAGTCTGCGGGGGCATCCTTGGTAGTGGCGGCGGAAGCCTCCGGCGCAACCTTCTTCATTGCCGCCGCGGTGATCTTGGGGCTGGTGGTGCTCGTGGCAACACTAGCCGCGACATCGACGCCCTTCTTTTTCACCATCCTAGAGTTTCTTCGGGGTTAGCTATGGTTGAGGCGCGGTGGCGGCACTGCAATCACGAGTTGCAAGAACAGGGGAAGAATAAAGCAATGGGAAGAAGAGTAAAATTTGCGTCTTTTTTTATAAAGGGGAAGTTATCAATGATCGGTGGATCCATGCCGTAAACATTGGACGCTGATCTGGGTCGCCACGTGTCACGATAGCAATCACACCAAAGGACAATTAGATCCACTACACGTGGAAATCGAGGAGACGCCTTGGATGAAGCGCAATGATCGGTCATTTTCCAAACAGACTGCTCAGAGCAGGGGTGGGCCTGCCAGGTCACGTCCCGTCAAACCCGAAGTTGTAGTTACGACGTCATTGATGATGTCATCAAAATTATCGGCTCCTCATTAATAAAGCATCCGAAGGAATCTACGGCTTTGGACTACTCGACTTGAGTCTACGCACGGTTGTAAGCATCCTTCCCTAGACTCGGGGGCTACTCCCATCGGGAGCGCGGGACGCGCACCCGATAAAAACTCCTGAAGCAGAAGAACAACGGACCCGAAGGTTCCAAAAGATCCAGGATCGAGCCCCGTGACTTGATCCTGAGTAGAGTAACGTTGTTTTGCTATCGGCAGTTAACTAGCATCGATTTATCGAATAAGCCTAGGCTTGTTACTTTAATCCCTTACGTACTATCGTATCATATGACTGTGCTCGCAGTTTTTGAAGACCCGATATACTAAAAGGTATCGGATGATGAAGGAAATTTGGAAAGCATCGGCACAAGAATCTTCGAGTAGTACAACTTGAGTCTACGCACGGTTGCAAACATCCGTCCCTAGACTCGGGGGCTACTCCCATCGGGAGCGCTGGACGCGCACCCGATATCAAGCATTTCGACTTCAAAATGATGAAGAAGGAGCAATTCTCTTTCAACAATTAAGGATATTCAAAGGAAGGCAATTATAGTCCCCTGCCCGAAGCTTTGCTTTGTCCAGTCACTCGGGGGCTACTGGTGTGGGCATTACCCTTCGGGTACCCGACGTTAGTCTACCTCCCCCGACCCAACTAGGGGCCCATGAAGATTTCCCAACAGCCAAGGTGGGCCTATACGTCGATTCCAGCAAAGGAGACCTACCAGAAGATGGATTCTTGACAAACAAGGCAAGAAGACACCGTACAAGGAAAGACTAGAATAGATCTCGTTGTAACCTAGTCGAGTTCGGACAAGACCCTCGAACCTTGGCCTGCTATATAAAGGCCAGGAGAGGGCATGTCGAGACACAACTTCAATACGTAGAACCACCACAAGTTAGAGCTAGAAACCTAGAATCATTGCCTCTCGGCGAGTCGACCAAAGCAGCCTATCGGTTACCCCATTGTAACTCGATATATTTGATAATCAAGATCAGACAAGCAGGAAGTAAGGGTTTACCTCATCGAGGACCCCGAACTTGGGTAAATCTCTGTCCCCATTAGTTTGGTATCCGATGTCTCGTGCTAGCCTGTAGGATTTCATCAACCCTAAGCCTCTTATGGTGGGCATTGCCGAGGAGCACCCTCGAAAGGGCGCCTGGGCCGGTTGCTTTCAGCGCACCCCCTCCGCCGCCACTAACTCCACAAAATCTGTTGCTAGCGGTACAAGCAACATCGATGAACAATAGTAACCCACCAAACGGATACACCGATTCCAGAGGAGTAGTCAACATGATCCAGAAGGGTATACCACCCAATAGGAGCAGAAGATAATCACCCGACAAGTCAACCTTGCGATCCAGGCGCTGATACGTCTCAAACGTATCTATAATTTCTTATGTTCCATGCTACTTTTATGATGATACTCACATGTTTTATACACATTATATGTCATTTTTATGCATTTTCCGGCACTAACCTATTGACGAGATGCCGAAGAACCACTGCTGTTTTCTGCTCGTTTTTGGTTTCGTAAATCCTAGTAAGGAAATATTCTCGGAATTGGACGAAATCAACGCCCAGGGTCCTATTTTTGCACGAATCTTCCAGAAGACCGAAGAGGATACGAAGTGGGGCCACGAGGTGGCCAGGCAACAGGGCGGCGCGGCCCAAGCCCTGGCCGCACCGGCCTGTTGTGTGGGCCCCCGTGGCGCCTCCTGACCTGCCCTTCCACCTACTTAAAGCCTTCGTCGCGAAACCCCCAGTACCGAGAGCCACGATACGGAAAACCTTCCAGAGACGCCGCCGCCGCCAATCCCATCTCGGGGATTCAGGGAGATCGTCTCCGCACCCTCGCTCGGAGAGGGGAATCATCTCCCGAGGTCTCTTCATCGCCATGATCGCCTCCGGATCGATGTGTGAGTAGTTCACCCCTGGACTATGGGTCCATAGCAGTAGCTAGATGGTCGTCTTCTCCTCATTGTGCTATCATGTTAGATCTTGTGAGCTGCCTATCATGATCAAGATCATCTATTTGTAATCCTACATGTTGTGTTTGTTGGGATCCGATGAATATTGAATACTATGTCAAGTTGATTATCAATCTATAATATATGTTATTTATGTTCTTGCATGCTCTCCGTTGCTAGTAGAGGCTCTGGCCAAGTTGATACTTGTGACTCCAAGAGGGAGTATTTATGCTCGATAGTGGGTTCATGCCTCCATTAAATCTGGGACAAAGGCATGTAAAGTTCTAAGGTTGTGGATGTGATGTTGCCACTAGGGATAAAACATCGATGCTTTGTCTAAGGATATTTGTGTTGATTACATTACGCACCATACTTAATGCAATTGTCTCGTTGTTTACAACTTAATACTGGAAGGGGTTCGGATGATAACCCGAAGGTGGACTTTTAGGCATAGATGCATGCCGGATAGCAGTCTATGTACTTTGTCGTAATGCCCCGATTAAATCTCATAGTACTCATCATGATATATGTATGTGCATTGTTATGCCTTCTTTATTTGTCAATTGCCCAACTGTAATTTGTTCACCCAACATCCGCAATCTTATGGGAGAGACACCACTAGTGATCCGTGGACCCCGGTCCTATTCTTTACATCCGAAATACAATCTACCGCAATTGTTCTTTACTCGTTCTTCGCAAACAAACATCATCATCCACACTATACATCTAATCCTTTGTTTTCAGCAAGCCGGTGAGATTGACAACCTCACCGTTATGTTGGGGCAAAGTTCCGTGATTGTGTTGTGCAGTTCCACGTTGGCGCCGGAATCCCTGGTGTTGCGCCGCACTACACTCCTCCGCCATCAACCTTCAACGTGCTTCTTGGCTCATCCTGGTTCGATAAACCTTGGTTTCTTTCTGAGGGAAAACTTGCTGTTGTGCGCATCACACCTTCCTCTTGGGGTTCCCAACGAACGTGTCAACTACACGCATCAAGTAGATTTTCTGGCGCCGTTGCCGGGGAGATCAAGACACGCTGCAAGGGGAGTCTCCCACTTCCAATCTCTTTACTTTGTTTTTGTCTTGCTTTACTTTACTTTATTTACTGCTTTGTTTGCTTCACTTAATCAAAAACACACAAAAATTAGTTGCTAGTTTTACTTTATTTACTGTCTTGTTCTCCATATAAAAAAACACAAAAAAATTAGTTACTTGCATTTACTTTATTTACCTTTAGTTTATTTCATCATGTTTCCTCCTAAGTTCACTCTGAAAGACATACCGGTAGGACGTGGGTCTATAATTGGGAGAGATAATATAGAAGATTTTTTCACTCATGTTAGTACCGCTCGAAGATTTTGAAGATAGACACTTGGTAGAACTTGCTCCTACTTATGAAATTGTTGTTGCTTCTTTAGTACACATGTTGGAAACTAAATTTGTTAATCTCAATCCTATAATCCAACACATGTTTCTCACACTCTGTGATATGGAGGAAGGGGAAAAGAAAGATTTTGTCTTAGAAACCCTTCTCAAAGAATTTGGTGGTGTAGCAAGAGAGGCTAGAAAGGTCTTTATTAAATATAAGATGCTTGGCTCTTATACCAATTTTGCTAGTATCCTTGAAAAGATGGACATGGAGAGAATAAGGTACACTAATAATATTAATGATGGTGGGGAGATTAAGACAACAATACCTTGTAAGCTCCTAGGAATGAATGACCCTCTAGAAATAACTATGGTTGGCTTGTTCCTGAAAATTTGTTTGACGAGGATAGCAAGCCTAAGAATAATGAAAAGGGAGCCTCTGAAACTCACATAGATAAGATAAAATGCATAGTTGAGAAAACTCCCAACCCCTATGTTGATGCTTCACCTCTTGATAATACTTGATTCACACTTTCTGCGCCTAGCTGAAAGGCGTTAAAGAAAAGCGCTTATGGGAGACAACCCATTATTTTACTTCTGCACTTTGTTTTATATTTGAGTCTTGGAAGTTGTTTACTACTGTAGAAACCTCTCCTTATCTTTATTTTATTGCATTGTTGTGCCAAGTAAAGTCTTTGATAGTAAAGCCAATACTAGATTTGGATTACTGCGCAGGAACATATTTCTTGCTGTCACGAATTTGAGCAGTAGTCCCTGTAGAAAAATCAAACAAATCTGCCAATTTACGTGCGTGATCCTCAGATATGTACACAACTTTCATTCAATTTGGGTATTTTCATCTGAGCAAGTCTGGTGCCACTTTAAAATTCGTCTTTACGAACTGTTCTGTTTTGACATATTCTGCCTTTTATTTCGCATTGCCTGTTTTGCTATGTTTGATGGATTTCTTTGTTCCATTAACTTTCAGTAGCTTTGTGCAATGTCCAGAAGTTTTAAGAATGATTATGTCACCTCTGAATATATGAATTATGCACTGACCCTCTAATGAGTTTGTTTCGAGTTTGGTGTGGAGGAAGTTTTCAAGGGTCAAGAGAGGAGGATGATACAATATGATCAAGAAGAGTGAAAAGTCAAAGCTTGGGGATGCCCCCGTGGTTCATCCCTCGCATATTTTAAGAAGACTCAAGCGTCTAAGCTTGGGGATGCCCAAGGCATCCCTTCTTCATCGACAACTTATCGAGTTCCTCTAGTGAAACTATATTTTTATTCCGTCACATCTTATGTGCTTTACTTGGAGTGTCTGTTTGTTTTTGTTTTTGTTTTGTTTGAATAAATCGGATCCTAGCATTCTTTGTTTGGGAGAGAGACACGCTCCGTTGTTTCGTATGAACACATGTGTTCTTAGCTTTATCTTTAATGTTCATTGCGAAATTTGAACTATTTCATTCATTGTTATATGGTTGGAAACGGAAAATGCCGCATGTGGTAAATGGTATAATGTCTTGAATAATGTGATACTTGGCAATTGTTGTGCTCATCTAGATCTTGTTTAAGCTCTTGCATCATGTACCTTGTACTCATTAATGAATAACTACATAGAGCTTGTTAAAATTTGGTTTGCATGATTGATCTCTAGAGTATAGATATTTTCTCGGTTGAGGTGTTTGAACAACAAGGAGACAATGTAAAGTCTTATAATAGTTACAATATGTTCATATGTGAGCTTTGCTGCACCTTTTATACTTGAGTTTGCTTCAAACAACCTTGCTAGCCTAGCCTTGTATTGAGAGGAATTCTTCTCGTGCATCCAAATCCTTGAGCCAATAACCATGCCATTTGTGTCCACCATACCTACCTACTACATGGTATTTCTCCGCCATTCCAAAGTAAATTACTTGGGTGCTACCTTTAAAATTTCTATTCTTTGCCTTTGCAATATATAGCTCATGGAACAAATAGCTTAAAAACTATCGTGGTGAAGAATATGTACTTATGTGTCTTATTCCTTAATAAGTTGCTTGTTGAGCGGTAACCATGTTTTCTGGGGACGCCATCAACTATTACACCTTTGTTGAATATTATGTGAGTTGCTATGCATGTTCGTCTTGTCTGAAGTAAGAGCGATTTTCATGATCAAATGGTTTGAGTATGCATACTGTTAGAGAAGAACATTGGGCCGCTAACTAAAGCCATGATTCATGGTGGAAGTTTCAGTTTGGACAATTAATCCTCAATCTCTTATGAGAATATTAACTGTTGTTGAATGCTTATGCATTAAAGAGGAGTCCATTATCTGCTATCTATGTTGTCCCGGTATGGATGTCTAAGTTGAGAATAATCAAAAGCGAGAAATCCAATGCGAGCTTTCTCCTTAGACCTTTGTACATGCGGCATAGAGGTACCCCTTGTGACACTTGGTTGAAACATATGCTATGCAATGATAATCCGTGTTAATCCAAGCTAATTAGGACAAGGTGGGGGCACTATTAGTATACTATGCATGAGGCTTGCAACTTATAAGATATCTTATACATAACACATATGCTTTATTACTACCGTTGATAAAATTGTTTCTTGTTTTCAAAATGAAAAGCTCTAGCACAAATATAGTAATCAATGCTTCCTCTCGCGAAGGGCCTATCTTCTACTTTATTGTTGAGTCAGTTTGCCTGTTCTTTCTATCTTAGAAGCAAACACTTGTATCAACTGTGTGCATTGATTCTTACATATTTACTTATTGCACTTGTTATATTGCTTTGCATTGACAAGTATCCATGAGATATATATATATGTTGAAGTTGAAAGCAACCGCTGAAACTTTATCTTCCTTTGTGTTGCTTCAATACCTTTATTTCGAATTTATTGCTTTATGAGTAACTCTTATGCAAGTCTTATTGATGCTTGTCTTGAAAGTATTATTCATGAAAAGTCTTTGCTATATGATTCATTAGTTTACTCATTATCTTCATCATTGCTTCGAATCGCTGCATTCATCTCATATGCTTTACAATAGTATGATCAAGATTATGATAGCATGTCACTTCAGAAATTATCTTTGTTATCGTACACCTACTCGAGGGCGAGTAGGAACTAAGCTTGGGGATGCTTGATACGTCTCAAACGTATCTATAATTTCTTATGTTCCATGCTACTTTTATGATGATACTCACATGTTTTATACACATTATATGTTATTTTTATGCATTTTCCAAGCACTAACCTATTGACGAGATGCCGAAGAGCCGCTTGTCGTTTTCTCGCTGTTTTTGGTTTCAGAAATCCTAGTAAGAAAATATTCTCGGAATTGGACGAAATCAACGCCCAGGGTCCTATTTTTGCACGAAGCTTCCAGAAGACCGAAGAGGATATGAAGTGGGGCCACGAGGTGGCCAGACAACAGGGTGGCGCGGCCCAAGCCCTGGCCGTGCCAGCATGTTGTGTGGGGCCCCCGTGGCGCCTCTTGACCTGCCCTTCCGCCTACTTAAAGCCTTCGTCGCGAAACCCCCAGTACCGAGAGCCACGATACGGAAAACCTTCCAGAGACGCCACCGCCGCCAATCCCATCTTGTGGGATTCAGGAGATCGCCTCCGCACCCCGCCGAGAGGGAATCATCTCCCGAGGTCTCTTCATCGCCATGATCGCCTCCGGATCGATGTGTGAGTAGTTCACCCCTGGACTATGGGTCCATAGTAGTAGCTAGATGGTCGTCTTCTCCTCATTGTGCTATCATGTTAGATCTTGTGAGCTGCCTATCATGATCAAGATCATCTATTTGTAATCCTACATGTTGTGTTTGTTGGGATCCGATGAATATTGAATACTATGTCAAGTTGATTATCAATCTATCATATATGTTATTTATGTTCTTGCATGCTCTCCGTTGCTAGTAGAGGCTCTGGCCAAGTTGATACTTGTGACTCCAAGAGGGAGTATTTATGCTCGATAGTGGGTTCATGCCTCCATTAAATCGGGACAGTGGATGTAAAGTTCTAAGGTTGTGGATGTGTTGTTGCCACTAGGGATAAAATATCGATGCTTTGTCTAAGGATATTTGTGTTGATTACATTACGCACCATACTTAATACAATTGTCCGTTGTTTACAACTTAATACCGGAAGGGGTTCGGATGATAACCCGAAGGTGGACTTTTTAGGCATAGATGCATGCCGGATAGCGGTCTATGTACTTTGTCGTAATGCCCTGATTAAATCTCATAGTACTCATCATGATATATGTATGTGCATTGTTATGCCTTCTTTATTTGTCAATTGCCCAACTGTAATTTGTTCACCCAACATCTGCTATCTTATGGGAGAGACACCACTAGTGATCCGTGGACCCCGGTCCTATTCTTTACATCTGAAATACAATCTACTGCAATTGTTCTTTACCGTTCTTCGCAAACAAACATCATCATCCACACTATACATCTAATCCTTTGTTTTCAGCAAGCCGGTGACATTGACAACCTCACTGTTACGTTGGGGCAAAGTTCTGTAATTGTGTTGTGCAGGTTCCACGTTGGCGCCGGAATCCCTGGTGTTGCGCCGCACTACACTCCTCCGCCATCAACCTTTAACGTGCTTCTTGGCTCCTCCTGGTTCGATAAACATTGGTTTCTTTCTGAGGGAAAACTTGCTGCTGTGCGCATCACACCTTCCTCTTGGGGTTCCCAACGGACGTGTCAACTACACGCATCAGGCGCCACCGCCTACGTCGGAGTATCTCGACTGGTCCGATCAGTACATCGGGTTCGGCAGGGAACATCACCCATAAAAAATCCCTCGACTAGGTCACTCACCCTTGGTACTCGACGCTCAGATCGTCGGGTATGACTGCAACAGAGTATTCCTTGATGAAGGAAGCACCCTCAACCTGATCTACGCTAAAACATTACGGGCGATGAACATCTCCCTCAATAATATGACACCCTCGAATGCTGGGTTGCACGGTGTAATTCCAGCAAAACCAGAAATTCCCTTGGGAAAGATTTGGCTTGATGTATTCTTCGGGACAAGGGAAAATTTGAGAAGAGAGAAGCTAGACTTAGAAGTCATCGATTTCCCATCACAGTATCACGTGATACTAGGAAGCCCTGCATATTTTCGGTTCATGGAAGTCTCTCACCATACGTACCTCTTACTGAAGATGCCTGGACCTAACGGAGTCATCACCAGTAAGGTAAACTTCGCTCACTCCGACGCTTGCGACAGGGAGGTCCACAAGATATCACAAACCTTCGGGACGCACGCAAAGCTCCTCCAAATACAGCGCGCAGTCGATCATGAGATATCCCCAGACATACGTTGGGCTTGACCTGATCAGGCGCTTGATGTCGACAAGGACAAGGAAGCACAGATTAACCCTTCTGATTCAACTCAGGCGATGTCCGTGGCCACAGGCCCCAATCTTGCATATGAAAACGCGCTCCTGCATGAGCACCGGAAACATCCAACATCTATCTCTCTTCTATTTTTAAGTACTTAGCTTTTGTATTCAAGAATAAGGCCCATGATCATGCTTCTTAGCTAAACAATTCAAATTACTTAAATAAGGCTCCTTAGCCATATTATCGAGTTCTTCACCCTATGGGCCTTCGGTTGCATCCAACCGATCATATTGTACCTCCTTATTTCGAAATTAATAAAGATAAGTTCTCTCATCTTGTGTTTGTTATTTCTATTACTTTACACCCGATACTCGGGGGACTTCGATTCAATGCTTCATTAATAGAACACACCCGAACGACTCGAGGGCTGGAAATACTTTTTAAGAGCGTCTTGGCCTGAGTAGTAAACATCGATTAAGCAAAAAGGCATCGATATAGAAGACAAAAAGGCCTCACGCGTCGATGAAAATTTATAAACAACAAATTTTGTTCATAAGATTATATTGCACATTATAAGATACGCAATCGCGGAACTGTGCTATTTACAAAGTTAGTCATTGCGCACGACATTCTACGTCATCGTCATCAGCATAGCGGAATCTGTTGAAATATTCACCATCTGCCTCTAGCAGCTTCCCAATATTTCGTAAAGCCGGTTCGCGAGCTTTCTCATAGAACTTGTCCGTACGGGGACACTTCGGATCTCGGCGAGATGGGAGACCCCGAGAAAGGGCATCCAAGTCAAGCGTTGGGTTATGGACAAGAACCCAAGCAAGAGAAATCTTCGCACCCGCGCGAAGTTGGATGCGTACGAAGTGTCGGATGTCTTTGGCATCGGAAAACTACCGCATCAGAGCATCCAAACCCTGGATTGAACTATTCCGAGGAAACATGGTGATGTAGACCATCTCGAGAGTAGACCGGCAGTACTCCAGCTATTCGTTTACCGCCGATGGTCAGTGTTGAAGTAGCACCATAATGGTAGTTCAGCGACGGTCAGGCTAGAAGTCGACGTTGTGCGTCGTCGCCAGCTGCATCAAATTCTGCACCTGCTCTTCAACACGAAGATTCTCCGCCTATGGATTCAAGCATATACCTAAAAGCACAAGTTACGTCAAGCAGGCGTCAAATAAAGACACTTGGGGGCTCGAGGGCACTGTGTCACTTACATGTTAAGTCATCACTTGCCCTTGAAGCCAGATCAAGCAGATATTCTTCATGTTCGGCAAGCCACACCGCTTCCCTCGTCGCATCTTGGAGTTTCTTGTCACAGTCGACTATGTGCTTCGATTTCCCTAAAGCAACCAACAACTATTTCCTTAATGTTGACACCTCACCCTGGAGCTCTAGGATGCGGATATTTTGTTTGTCTGGAGCAAAGTGATATGGTGCTTCAGGTTCTGGTGTAGAAATTTCAGAATCAAGATGTGTTGACGGCACTAACGAGGGATTGCACAAGCTAAATTCGATAGAAGAAGCAAAGGGATCAATAGAACAACTCTGAAAAATAATTGGGAAGGAAGCAAATCAACAGAGATACTCATTTAAGGCAACGATACTTATATTACATGAATAGTAGTCTAAGCGTCGTACATACGGCTATAGTCATTACAAGGCAAGAACAAAAGAAACCTAGAAAAGCAAAGGCAGTCTACGACACCTCCTGTGCGGGGGTGCCAGTCAAAGGAGCAGCAACTGCAGATGAGGAAGCTCCCTGCGTTGGCTGCATCATGGCAACAAAGGCACCCGTGTACTTCTGAGCCTCGAGGAGATAGTACTGCAGGAGCACCCTCTTGCTAGCAGCATCCTTCGGGTACGAGGAGCTCACCTTCTTCCAATTTACTAGATCACCGTGCGCCATCAGCGTCGCCATCGCCACTTCCACACCCGACTGCCGTTGCGAGCGGTGGTAGGTGATGAAGGGATCGACGAAACCGGAGAAGGACTTGACGAGTTCAAGAAGATCATATCCCTCGACCAGCTTCTCGGTTGGGAAGAGGTGGCCATGCAACCGAGCAACGACCTTGCGGAAGTAGATGTTGTTGCCCTCCAGCAGCTTCAGAGCGTCGAGCGTCGGGTCAATCTTCCCGTGGTCAAGAAGCATCGTTGGGTGCTCCATACGCCCTGCGCAAGGATTGAATAACACTAAAGATAAAGAAATGAGTGGAACATAAAATCACAAGAAATAGAAAAGATACTTACTAAGAAGAGAAGTGTTGAGAGATTCGAGTCTCTTGCGGATGTCCTCGTCACGGACCTTCCTCGAAGATTTCTCGTTCTCCAAACGCTACTTGGTAGCCTCGAGGGATGTCTTGACCTCCTCAAGTGCTTTCTCGGCAGCCTTAAGCTTGTCAGCCATGGCGTTTGCTCGTGAGTGCTCGAACTCATAATCGAAGCGGGAGTTGCTTGTTCTTGGCCTCTAACCCGATAAAACGGGTGGCCACGTCAACCATTTCTCAGGTGAATGGCTAAATGAATAATAACAGAGGATTCAGAAGAAAAGTCAATGATGCAAGCATGCAGGAGCAGTTGAGAAACTTATGTGGTCCTTAGGAGGGGAAGATGGAGCAGAAGTTATTTGGATGCCCTTAAGGGAACCCGACGGTTTGGCCCTCTTCTTGGCCAGGGCTCGGGGGCTCTCTTCGGCGTCATCAGGCTTCGACGACTCCGCGGTTGCTGCTAGCGGGTCAGTGTCCTTGGCAAGAACGAAGTCATCTAGACCTACATTTCCGTCGGATGGGTGGACCTCTGTTCGAAGCCCCGGGCCCCTACATCAAGTATCGAGCTTAATATAGCAGAAGAGATAAAAATGTAAAGTAATAACAGTCGAAAAAGGATAACAAGTCAAACTTACTTGCTCAATATCTGAGCCATGGAGGAAGGGTCATCAACATAGGAGGAAGAAGGAAACGCCTCAGGGCTCGATTCACCTGATGACTCGGAGACACAGTCTCCGTCCACTTCCGTTTCTTTTGGACCTTCTCCCCATGCGATACCACAGAGGGAGGGGAAGCCCTAGTGTGAGATGCCACAGACTACATGTCCTCCTCCTCATCATCGTCGACCTCTAGGGTGGCGCCGGTGTCGGCTGCCTCACTCTCAGCGGAAACGATAGCCTCAGGAATGCTGCCACCCTCAGGAAGAGGCGGGAGAGAAGACAAGCAGCGATGGTCATGAAGAATACAAAAAAAACAGATGAAGAACGCGTGAACAAGTAATAAATAAGAAATCAAGGAGATAGATCGATATAGCGTACCGGAGGCAGAGGATGGTCTTTGTTAAAGCGCTCAGCTTGGCAAGCGATGGGCACTTCATCAACTGTCGTCAGATTGGTCAGCCGACGAACAACATTCTTCACCTCATCTTCAGCAATATCATCTTTAGAAACATGGGTTTCAACGGTTGAACCCCCTAGTTCCACATCTGATGAGCTCTGGCCTGCAGAGGCTGGACGCGCATCCGCATGAAGAGAGCCATGAGCTGGAGGCCCGAGAGTTCCTTGCCCACCGTCGACTGAAGAGCCTGGATCTTCTCCATCATCGGCTCCATCTCCTCCAGCTCATCAGTAGTCAGGGAGATGTCCCAAGACTTCAACTTCTTCATTTCAGCGGCATCATCATAAGGAGCAAGTCCATATCTCTGCCCAACGGTTGGCTCGTCCTTGACATAGAAGCACTTCTTCCACCAGTCCTGGACGGAGTCGCGCATCCGAAGATCGAAGTACCTGGTTGGGCCCTTCGTCGAGATAATGGCGCCGCCTACATCGTGGATGGCGGTCCGAGAGACGTTACGCCGTATGCAAAAAAATGCGGCGCCAGATCTCCCAATGGGGGTCGATGTCGAGGAAGCACTCACACGGCGTGACGAAGCACACAATGTGAAGGATAGAGTTTGGTGTAAGCTGGTGAAGTTGCACACCGTAGACAAAGAGCAGTCCGCGAAGGAATTCGTGGACTGGGATAGAAAGACCGAGGAAAAGGAATTGGGTAAACATTACCCAGAAGCTCTCATGAGGGCGGGGGACGATTTCCTCGCCGGGCATCATCACCTCGATGGCGGCGGCAAGGAGTCCGGTGGCACACAGCTTGTTGAGGCTAGCCTTGGAGAAGGTCGAAGCCACCCATCCGGTAGCCTTGTCCTTCGCCGCCGTAGCATCGCTGCCACCTGTGCGCTTCCCTTTCGGCGTGTCCATGGCAATGGTGGTGGTGAGGACAGACGAACAACAAGAACTACGCAGAAGAGAGAGCGGCGGCGCAAGGAAGAAGAACATGCAGAGAGTAGAATGGGAAGAGCAACACAGTGTGAGGTGCCTCTCCCCTTTATATATCCAAGGACGCGAGGCGAGCACTGTCCGATCACAAACAACGGTTCACATGGCACAAATCTAGGGCACCACGTGTCAACCCAAGCAAAGGAAATTACCGCAGCAACTCCACGCGCCGCGGAAAACTTAGGAGTGGCTTACGCCGCGTGCCGGTCGTTTTCATTTCTGCGGGCGGCCGTGGGCGGCCAAACCAGGCGGCGTGGCACACACCCACCGCCTCGCCTATCATGAGGCAGGCCGCACAAATGGACCGGGAATCGGATCGCTAACTTGCCAGACGAGCGATCGAGCAACACCATCTTCGATCGGCAATGACGTCATGGCTCGTTGAAAATTCCAGAGAAGTAAGAGAAATCATCGATTGGCAAACACCGAGCGCGATCTTGACAAAAATAATTCTCTCGATAAAGCTTCTTTGAGCCTTTATGCTCGAGTATGCATACTCGACCATAGCCTCGGGGGCTACTCCTTCGGGAGCGTTGAACGCACACCTTATATAATTAAACAACATCCAGACGGACAAGTAAGTTTTTCATTTATATCATAATTATCTTTGTGTGCAGGACTCTTTGAGCCTATGCTCGATTACTCATACTCGACCATAGCCTTAGGGGATACTCTCATCGGGAGCGCTGGTCGCGCACCCGATTAAAAGGTTGCAATTACATGAAGATGTAAATACTTTGAGCCTACGCTCGACCACAAGTACTCGAGTATAGCCTTGGGGCTACTTCCATCGGGAGCGCTGAACGCGCACCCGATAGAAAGCAAGGAGATGAAGATTACAAGTCAATTAGAAGATGGATCAAAGTTTTGAATACATGTTCAAGTGGCAAACACTTAACGAACATTATTTCAACCTTCACGATTATCAAGCAAGAGTTGGCGTAAAGTTTCGAATACATGTTCAAGTGGTAAACACTTAACGGACATTACTTCGTCCTTTACTCCCATCAGAGTGCAGACATTCAAAAGAAATTCAACCCGATAATTTTGGGTAATGCAACAACCAAACTTGGCATCCGATAAATAAATAAATAAAAACCTTGGGCTGCGTCACCGTGAGCCTCCAGATGCCATGATAGAGCATGAAGGTAAGACCATCAGGATCCATCCTGTGAGGCCTAGCACCGTCACAGACTACGCTCTGCTAGAAATATCCGCATTGTCAGCAATGTGATGAAAAATCCTGACGGATGCGCTCAGTGTACCTTTACTCACATCATTTGGCTGGAAATTCAGTAACTCCGATAACTCCCTCTCGTGGTCAGGCTGAGTTACACCAGGTTATCTCGACTCAGGCCCGCGACGCGAGTTTGAAGTAGATTCCCCGCATTTGCTCTGGCAATTAACTGGTTCCCGGTCCGTTCGGATGCATCAGGCCGGTTTACCAATATCCCTATGATTAAAATATTAGTTAGAAAAGAAATAATGAAATATTGCTTCTTAATAATCAAAGAAATAAGTCAAAGAAAGAAGAAGTCGAAGGTTTTGAGACTCAACCCGAGTCTGCGAGCTTCATGAGTCTCGGGGGGATACTGAAATGGGTATGCAATATCGGGTCCTAAACATTGTCATCCCTGGTACAAAGCCCAGGAAGGAATAGAAGAAATCCAACGAAGAAAACTAGAAGAATCCGAAGATATCACATTAGGAAAGTTAAGCCCATATCGGGTGAACCGACTTGTAATGTAACTCGACCTCGAGGTGGACTCTGAGACCTAACCCACTATATAAGGGCTAGGAGGAGCCACCGAGAGGGGATAAATTGAATCATACGAGACACCTTGTAACCCTAGTTCGACATCATACAATCTCGGCGATTCACCCTTGATAATAATATTTGTCGGCTGCCTAGTTTGGCTGACCGGTTTGTTGATTCGCTAGTGTCCTTCTTCTTAGAAATCGAAATCCATCATCATGGGCATTAACAAGGTTACCCTTTGTCAGGTATTGATCATAAAACCCTAAGAATTAGGGATGAGTGTGATAAGAGAGTAGAATAATAATCAGAAGTTAGTGAGGAATAAGCTAATCATGTCTAATGCATGATTATACTTTAGAGATATAGGAGAACAAGTCAAACCTTAGTGTGATAAGGAGATATCATCCATCACATGAAATGGTAGGAAGGCTACTAGTAAGCAACCCTAGCCCTTTCAACCTCTTAAGTAGAGAAGAAATTGCCCCTCTTCCAATGAGTGTCTTATACGCACAATATCCCACCGAAATGGTTCGCGTTAACCATGCGAGATAACCGCGGTTGGAGCGGTCATATTGTTTTGACCTAGGATATATATATATATATATATATATATATATATATATATATATATATATATATATATATATATATATATATATATATATATATATAGATATATATTCTCTTATTCAAGTTAATGCACGGTACTAAATGTTTTGCATGTTGATGTACTCCCGTGAAAATCTTGAACCATATTTTTTAAAGAGTGAATTCCACTTTTTATTCTCTAGTTATGCATATGTGACACTAATAACCCGTCAAGTGAAATATCCTCTAGATTAGCTATTCTAAAATATTTGGACCCTCGTTTTTTAGTGTGTATCCATTGGGCAGAGTGTGAGGTGATAATCAGCGTTCAAAAATATGAACGAGTACGAGGAAGCGAAATAGAAATAGAACAATTGGACAAGAGAAGTCCAGACATAATCATCGATGGCGCACTCTCATGTTTACACATTTTGTCGTGCCGCATCGATTAACAAAAACAAGCAAAATGGTAAACTTGGGTAAAACTGTGTCTTCTCCAAGCTAGATTATTTTGGTAGAAGTTCCACTAAATAGGATAATATATTTCATAAATGCATAATTGTAAGGTAAACAATGGAATTACCTAAAAAATATAGTACAAACCCGAACGGCTCGCATACAAGCGTATAAACCCACCCTATAGACAAAGACACGCACGCACAACCTATCCCTATAAACACCTTCGAAAGTCCGAGCCGGTAGATCAGATATTGAGATTGATGGATTCGCCACACGCGTCTTGCCATCGACTAAAAGACCGTCTCGCACCGAAGGAATATGCATTGTGTATCAAAGTTGTAATTTAAACTTTGGTGGCTCAAGTACAACCACTCCTCATGTGAAATCTCGTGTGGAACTTATATATGGAAGCATGGGTAGGTAGGTATTCATGGGCTGCCCCATTTCGAGAAAAAGGTATCCATGGCCGTCCGACGGAAAGTGCAAGCTTTGCTTGCATCCGCCTGGCGACGCGAACCTCCGCTTTGGATGCACAGCGGCACAGGCCCCGCCGGAATCCAGGCATCGGTTACCATCTGCCCCCGGCCGGCGTTATGTGGTGGAAGCGGCCAAAATCCCCGGCGCGCGTACGTACGTCCCCACCGCCACCGCCACCTCCCACGTCGATCTTTTGTTTCCGCATGCCAACGGAACCACACGCGTCGCCCACACGAAACCGCACGCAAGCAGGCCAGGCCAGCCCATCACCCGTCACCTTCCTCTTCCATCCCCGGTCGCCCCTCCCCCGCACCGCACACTCGCTCCCCTCCCCGTGATTTTTCCCCTTTCACTCCGGATAATCCTCACGTCAGTTTCTTCTTCCCCACGTACTTCTCGCTGTTACTGCACAGAATTTGCCCCATGACAGCGTCAAAAGCTCCAGCTTAATTTGCTTCAGGAAAACTACGCCGCCGCGAGCTTTTTCAACCGGCTTTCGTTTCCGTGTCAAATATATTTGTGGACTCCCATACGAACTCGTGTTGGGCAAGATGGTAAGACACGATTAGCGCAGCGCTTCGTGCCGGCGGAAAGAGGGCGTCTACGCATGCCACGCCCATGTGCACAACACCCCGCGTGTTAGCTAGGCTAAACCAAAACGAAATGCAAGACGGGGCTTCGTCTAATCAAGGGTTATACAGTAAACTAACTTTTCAACCGTCTTTCCTTTTTGTGTAGTCAAATATAGTCGTGGACGAACTGGATCGTGCTGGGTTAGATTTTTTTTAAAAAAATAGTAGGGTATAGCCCTGTCATACAATAAGGTCGTTACCGGCAGATTGATACACAATGCTGAAAACCATCAAACAAAAAACAAAAAAACAATAAGCATAAAAGAAAGAAATCAAACATAGCTTGAGCTCCGCATCCATTGTCCGCTGAAGGGGATGCGAAGCTGGTGAAGAAGAACACCCTTGAGAGACTCGCACCAGCATTAGCCTCCAGGGGCCATGCAAAGCCCAACACCATCTGTTTTCACCTCTGAAGAAAGATCCCTGCTTTCTCGCGTCGGATCAGAGGGCACCACACCAGTCAGAGGTAGACAACTCTCCCTCAGAACGCATGGGTGTTGGAAATCTGCTGCTCGGGAGAAGGACTTCGAGCACTCGCCGCGCCGCCACCCTAAACTCAACACGCCGGACCAAGCTGTCAGGAGCAGGCAAAGACGATGCCAACCATCCATCGCCAAACTCGTCCACCAAACCCGCTATCTCAAGGCGACGCCTAAAGAGAGGGAACGACACCGCTGGAGCGCCGCCGATGCCCAAACCGAAGCTTTGTGTTTTCACCCAAGATAAGATAGGCAGGCTAGGGAGGGAGGGGATACAACCTCGATGTCGCCTTCAGGAAGGAGAACGGCGTTGTAAGCGTCGTTGACATCGTGGACGGCTCCATCGGCCAAGGGTTTCCCCCAGTCCATAGCCCGCTTCCGGCCACACCCAATAGACACCAAAGAGAGATCCGGGGTCGAGAAGGTGAGACAGACACTCCAGGGAGGAGCAGCAGCAATCTTCAGACCTAGCCAAAGGCCCAATGGGACGACCTCCACCCAAGCCCATGCCCACCGCCCCTCGCCGCCCACATGGCCACAGATTATGGTTTGTAGCACCGATGCATGCCACCCCCCGCCAGGTCGACGCTGTCTCCGCCATCCAGGGCCTCCAAACCGAAGCTTTGTGTTTTCACCGAGATAGGTAGGTTAGGGAGGGAGGGGATACAACCTCGATGCCGCCTTCAAGAAGGAGAACATCGTCGATGTCGTGACCATCACCGCCGTCCAAGGGTTTACCCCTAGCCAAGAGCACGGTTGCGGCTACACCCAACAACCACCAGAGGGAGGAGCAGCAACCATCTTCAGACCTGGCTAGAGGCCCAACGAGGCGACCTCCACACCAAGCATAGGCCCACTGCGCCTCGCCGTCCACGCAGCCGAAGATCATGGTTTGCAACACCGACGCCCACCACCTGCCACTAGGTCGACGCCGTCTCCGCCATCCAGGGTCGCCGCCCTAGTTTCCATGGACCCTGCCAAGGTCGCGATGAGTAGCGCCCCCTCCATGCCACCCAAACGCTGGCAAGATGAGCGACGGGTGAGAGGGAGGAGCCGCCGAAGGCAGAGGCCAGTCTCCCGAGGAGAAGAGTGTGGGTGGGGGGAGGTGGCGGCATAGGGCATTAGGGTTTTGCCCTCGGTCGCTCAGAGGATACGACATGAGGGCCACTTGTGTGTGTGTGTTTTTTTTTTCTTCTGGGTTAGATGGTAAGACACGATTAGCGCAGCACTACGTGCCGGCGGAAAGAAGGCGTCGACGCATGTATGACTCACACGCCCATGTCCATGTGCACGGGAAGCAGCCGTGTTATGCTAGGCTAAACGAAAACCAAAACAAAAGCCTCGTCTAATCAAGGGTTAAACTAACTGACACAAGGAAAGGTACGTGTGCGCAGCGCGGGACCCACGTGGTTAAGCAAACCGGGGGCCCGGCTCCTGGGTTCCGCCACCGCCCTCCCGCTATATAACCTGCGCCTCTTCCTCCTCCAGTTCATCCGTCCTATACCACTATCATCCGAGGAGTGTGGAAGGCCACAGGCACAACCTCTAGTTAGCTTAGTAGGTGTAGTTTGTTCGAGCTCGGAGCCAAGATGTTGGCTGTGTTCAGCGGCGAGGTGGTGGAGGTGCCATCGGAGCTGGTGGCGGCGGGGAGCAGGACGCCGTCGCCCAAGACGCGGGCGTCAGAGCTCGTCAAGCGCTTCCTTGCCGGCGCCGACCCCGCCGTCTCCGTCGAGCTCGGGTCCCTCGGCAACCTCGCATACTCCCACGCCAACCAGTCCCTACTCCTCCCGAGGTAATCAGCTTGATCAGAGAAAGCAAGCTTCTTTCAATCCTTTCCATGAATAATTGCAAGATCCATGGTAGGTTTCAGTTCTGGAATTTCTATCTGTCCTATGCCTAGATCTTTAAGCCAACGAAACGGGCAGCTGCGTCATGACTCTTAAGCGTGATCCAAAAGGACTTTTCGGCTCTTTCTTAGAAGTTAGAAGCAGAGTTGCTTGCCCTGCTTTCGCTGCTCTTTAGTTACTGAAGCTTCCTGATGGTGAGCTTAGCTGTTAACCACGGTACAGACTACAGTACAAAGTCTAGTACGTTATCGCACATACCTCACTGCCATCTCTCTCGTGTGTGTTGCTGATGATTCTTGTGCCCACCTGGAATCTTGGATGATAAGGTGGGCTATCATAGTCATAGTCACATCACGTCATCACTGAGCACCATGGGGAATATCTCCAAGAATTATCATCCAACGTTTTCCCAAAGGAAGGATAAATAAATATCATCCAGTGCGAAGATGCTTCTGTGGGTCGCATATGTGTGTGTGATGTGAGTGTGACACATACATCACTTACCTATTGGTTTAATTTCGAGACTCTCGTTTGCTCCGTAGCTTCGCAACTTAGATCACTCGGAAAGCAGCTATTTCGTAGGGAAAACTCATATTAGTTCACGGTGAAGCCGCGATAGTCTACCGTGCTTGTTCATTTCCGGGTCCGTATCACAAGCATCTTGCGTTAATAATCCGAGCTTCTTCTTGTCCATATTAGAACGGTGTGTTGCTTTCCTAGGACTAAAGTAAGCAATAATACAACCTCCACAGTCCATTCCATTAGGTGAGGGACCCTAGCCACCAACCTTTCTTCCTCCATCACTCCATTTTCAAGTTTACATCCACCTAGTTCCCCGGCTCACGATCGGGACATAGATTTGCCGTGCCGGGAACGATTTCATCGCCACAAAAACTATTTCCAGACCTCCCTTTGGAATGCCACTAGAATATTTTGCCTGGATCTTAAGAGATGTAAAGGGGAGCAAAAAAATAGCTCCACATGCAATTTCTGCAGTCCAAGCGAGCCCATATGATATTTTCTATAGGAGATCTAAAGGGAAATAAATAGGTCAACATGAATTTCTATGTTCCAAACGAGCCCATGGGATCTTTTCAAAAACAAAAATCTCACATTCGTGCGTAATGGTTGGCGGCGGTGTAAAGAAAAAATGGCAACTAGACGTGGATTGCTATGCTGGCATAGAAATTGTCACGTACGCTGCTGGAAAATCGCCACCACATCTTTTGCAATTTGCCGTCAACATCGTGCCACCTTCCAAAGGCATGGTGTCAAACAATTGACTTCTCAACAAACCGGCCTCGTATTCTTCGGTAGGCGGCGATACAAAGTTCAATAGGATAGTAACCATCGTTTTTTTTAAAGGAGACACGTACTTGATCTATTACTCCGTAGTATTTTTTGGGGGGTGATACACACTATTGGGCCTGCAATAACATCAGACTGTGACAGTGACACCATTTCATTGACACAGTTGTGGTATTTTGGCAACTGGGATTTTACCAGTGCAATGAGACCAAATCCCCATATGATTTTGGCAACTCATTGAGGAAGCAGTAGGGACTAGGGAGCAGCAGTTGCTGTTAAACTCCACCCGGTTTTGATACCCACAGCCTCCACAGGCCACAGATCGATCAGGAAGAAACAAAGGAAAACTGGACCCTCAGGTCTGGCCCATACGGCCGTCTCTTTCAATTCGCCGCTATGATCTGTAGGGCCTGGTTGTCATTCGATCTTATCTTATCGTGTACTGGCAGATGCACTAAAGGAGTAGCATCCAAGGAATTTCCACACCTTTTTTTCCAGACAAGTTTAGGTGTTTACTTCTCCATATTTGGTGCATCTTTGCAGCAAGTCATTGATGCTCCACCTAATTTTGCATCTCAATGACATTTACCTAACTTCGTGTTTGTTCTAGACTTGAGTAACATCAAGAATTCAAAAATAGTGATTGAGATTATCTCAGCAAATACTCTTTTTACTTTTTATTTGAAGAAGAGCACCACCTGACATACTTAGTGACATACTTAGTATCTTTTCCCCCTTTTGTGTGTTGATCCAGGTCTTTCGCCGCCAAGGACGAGATCTTCTGCCTGTTTGAGGGAGTGCTGGACAACCTGGGCCGGATGAGCCAGCAGTATGGCCTCTCCAAGGGCGGCAACGAGGTCCTCCTCGTGATCGAGGCCTACAAGACGCTGAGGGACAGGGCGCCCTACCCCGCCAGCTTCATGCTCTCCCAGCTCACTGGCAGCTACGCCTTCGTCCTCTTCGACAAGTCCACCTCCTCCCTCCTCGTGGCATCCGTAAGCACAATGAGCTAGCTGCTCGATCATCATCTCTCGTCACCGTGCAGGTTGAAACAATGTTCAATTTTTTGCTGCTAATCTGTTGGTGCCAATTGATCAGGATCCGGAGGGAAAGGTGCCGCTCTTCTGGGGGATCACTGCCGACGGCTGCGTCGCCTTCTCCGATGACATC
This sequence comes from Lolium rigidum, assembly GCF_022539505.1. NCBI lineage: Eukaryota > Viridiplantae > Streptophyta > Magnoliopsida > Poales > Poaceae > Lolium > Lolium rigidum. The sequence continues at coordinate 118,260,690 of NC_061512.1, forward strand.
GACCTGCTCAAGGGATCCTGCGGCAAGTCGCTGGCGCCATTCCCGCAGGGCTGCTTCTACTGGAACGCTATCGGGGGCCTCAAGTCGTACGAGAACCCCAAGAACAAGGTCACCGCCGTCCCTGCGGACGAGGAGGAAATCTGCGGCGCAACCTTCATGGTAAGACAAAGAGACAGCTTTGCTTCTCTGCATGCAGTCTTCAGGAACAAGACTTAGCTAAACCTCCATGAATTCGACTTGTTTCTGCAGGTGGAAGGGTCTACCGTCCTCACGGCGCTCCAGTAGGAGATTGTCATCTCCGGGAGTCGATCGTTGGGGCAAGGCAAGACCTTTTGTAGATGGTGGTGGTGTAACATAATGGCGACAAGGCGTGTGTGCGACTCTGTGTATCTTTCGTGTAGTGTTCGGTTGTGCTTCTGAATTCTGATCATCTGTATCCCTAGCTGTTCAAATCTCGCAACGGATTCCGGACCGGCTCTGCTCAGTTGGATGTAACAGTTAATGTAGTGCCAAATAAGTTCTCTTTCAATCCTGCCTCTTAGGTCTTCTCTGGCTTGCTAATTGCGGCCGTGAGCTGCTTTATGGGCCGCGCCAATGGGGCCCAATATATAAAACTTCAAACTTAAACCAAATTCAGATTAAAAAGTGTTCAAATATTTTTTAAAAAAATATTCAAATTTTAAAAATATTTAAATCTAAAAAGTTCAAATGAATAAAATTTTAAAACTATGTTCGAGAAAAACGAAAAAACTGTGGACAACCGAAAAACAAAAAAAACTGGAAAAACCAACAGGGGGAAGAAAAAAACCGAAGGAAAAGGGAACGAAACAGATAGCTCACGGAGCGGGCCTTGAATAGATTCGCCATTTCCGAGAGCATCATGATGGCGGCCTAACTGGCCATTTTCCAAAATTCGTAAATGGGCTTAGAAGTATTACCTAGATATGAGAGATTTACTAGGCAAACTACGCGGCCCAGTAAATTTAGCTAGCCATTCTGGAATGAACAATTTGGACACAAGCCACGTGTTTGAGATGATCATCGATGATCTTCGCTCCTGGAGAGGTGGAGGTTGTGTCCAAGCTCTCTAATCCTAGTTTGGTTTCCTGGGTGTTTCTTTTTTTTTTGAGAGAAAGTGGTTTTTATTGATCAAATAACTTTTTTTTTCGATAAAGGATGCTTTATTACTTTAAAAAGCAATTACATCCAAGTCTGCATAACCAGGATGCACACAGCCGTTTTGTTGTCTCAAGTCAAAAATATGATAAAAAAACTAGGCGAGATACATATCGGAACGATAAATCATATGACGCCTAAGGTGTAGGTGGGGCTTCTATCCGTAGACTATGCTGCCACCCATGTAGGGAAAAAGTATCCCTCGCCGTAGCCTCCAACCGTGTACAGACCTTCGTAAATAGGTCTCGATTCTCCACTAGCTGAAGAGGTAACCACGAACGGAGAATACCTGTACATCTGTAGATGACCAGCCGTGTCGAGATTCTTCTCCGCCTTGCGCCGCATGGCTCTCTGCATGACGTCCTCATCCGTAGCCCCCGCCCCATCCTCCGCAAGAGCGTACCTCCCACTCCGCCTCACCGTCGGCTGAACAACGGGGGGAGGGACCGTGGGCGGAGGCTGCTGCAAGGTGGAGACCGGCGATGTAGAAGTCGAACGCGGTGAAGACCCAGCCGGTGAAGAAGAAGAGGCCGTCGATACAGGGGTAGAAGGTGGCGTAGCCCCCTGTATCGAACCAGCCCGAGGCGAGCCCCCCTTCGCGGAGGAATTGATCAAATAACTTCATTACAGAGTTCCTCCCGAATAAACTCCGGGATCACACTAACAGAAATATTACAAACTAATGGCTCAGCAAAACAAGCCAGCTTATGAGCTACGACATTCGTCTTTCGACTGGAAAATCTGAATAAACATGACTCAAAGTCCGTCTTCAGAGATTTAATGTCACACACGACATAGCCAAGATAAGAACGGTCCCGAGCTGGAGATGAGATCCGTTGTATCATAGAGAGATAATCGGACACTAGAATAACCCTCGGGAAGCCATAAGACCTGGCGATCGAAAGGACTCTACGGGCAGCTATAGTCTCTGCCATTTTTGGAGTCGGCAGTCCCGCCATGCCTTCGCTGCAAGAGAGAAGAAACTTCCCTTTGTGGTCCCTGATAATCACACCACAACCCATGCGACGATCATCAGAAAATAGGGCCGCGTCCAACACACAATTCTCTGGCGGCGGACACCAGCGAGACACCATGACCGCCTCCTAACGTTGCTTGGCAACTTTTTGTTTGAACATAAAATTCAGAATCATGTCCACATATCCTAAAGCTCTGGTCGCCACACGCAGTGGAGGAAGAAAGATGCCATTGTTCCTGTACTCATTCCGAGCCTCCCACACATGCCAGCTAGTAACCGCTAGAACCGTGGAATTGATCGCATTCTCCCTCTGCAATGTTGCTAAGTCAGTGGCGGTGCGTGCGTATTCTACCAAGGGTTTTTCTATGTACACCATGTCTCCTTTGTGTACGTCTTGTACTCTTCCTTTTAATTCTCTCTAATAAAAGTTCGGTCAAAGGCTCTTCGTTGAATGAACAATTTGCAAAAGCAAAAGTTTTCATTGGCTCCCGAGTTCTGATGATACCTTTATTTTTAAAATATAAATTTAATTAAAAACAAAACCTATGGAAATAATTTTGTGTAGTCAATGACATATCCTAAAAGAATGCAAATCGTAATGCTAAATTCATTGAACTCTAGGCCACAAAAAATTAAATCTAATAATATTCTGATTTTTGAAAATATGCACAGTTCACCATACTCAAATCCATGTTATTTCATTTGTATAGCTTATGATACAAATTATTTTAATTTTAGATTTTTCATGTTCGTAGGACACATCATTAGGTACATACAAACAACTCTACATTTTAACAACTTAAACAATATTTCAAAAAAATTGAAAATAAATGATCACTCGAGGTAGGGAGGGTGGGGGGGGGGGGGGGGCTAGAAAGTTCTACTCTTGCGAAAGATGTATATTAGGTAGAATCAAAGATTTTACATGGAATCTACCGAGAATTTTCTATTCTCTCTTAGATTCCACCTAAACTCATCAAACCCTTGCGCCAAATTGATAGGAGCCAAACGTTGAAGCAAAGCATGCCAAGATGCCAGCCGGGGTCCAATAAGATCATGTTTGAACATCACATTCGGTGGGGATGATTCCATCACCTTAGCTAAGGTATCGCTTTTGTGGCGTACAATATTGTATAAAGCAAGATATTGTTCCCGGAGAGTGGTATTGCATATCCATATATCATATCCTATGAGAGCCTTTTCTCAAATCCATCCTTAATAGAGAAAGAACCATATGGGAAGAAATACTTTTTTATCGCCATAAGTCCAACCAAAAAATGTGAATCACGAGGTTTTCAGAACACTTCGGATAGCGCTTTAGAGCCAACGTACTTCTCCTAAGAATGGTACGCCAGACCCCATCATCGGTAAGAAGCTTAAACAACCACTTACGGAGAAGAGACCCATTCATAAGCTCAAGATCATGGACACCTAGCCCACCTTGATACAGCAAACAACACTCCATTTGATAAGCCGATATTTTTTCCTCTCACTATGTAATCCAACCTTTGCAAGACGCCTTTATACCTTTTCATGCAAGGTTACAACCCCATCTAAGATATATCTTCCTTGCATGAAAATTGTTTGAGTAGGCCGTACCGCTTGAGCAGCTACTGAATTAAGCCTGATAGTTGCAACTTTTGTGAAAAAATTAAAGAAAATATTAAGAAGATAAATCGTCCTGTACTGTGAAATCCTCTCTGCTTCATTAACCTTTGGCAATAAAATAATCTCACCAAAATTCAACCGAAAAAGCCTAGGTTGTCCGTTATGCGGAGCACCAAAAAGGTCAAGCAAGTCCGTTTTGATGATCTCCCAGATATTTTGATAGAACTCAGCTGAGAAACCATCTGAATCTGGTATTTTGAATATAGAAGTATATATAGAACTATGTGATTAACACATGTTGAGAACCCGATCGAACTTCATCACACATTAATAAACTTACTCAAATTCACAACTTCATAAGAGATTCCAATTGAACTATCTCTAAAAATAAAATCGATTGCTCGCTCGCATATCCCCAAACGTCACTTAACCCATGGCGAAGCTTTATTGTGTCCTCGGCGGATCTCCGCTAGATATCACCCCCATATGTTGTTTCGCGACAACCACATGAGCTTCCCTATCATCTTCCGCGACTACCAGCTATTGCTGAGGTTGATCCACGACATAGCTGGAGGTGGTTTCTGCTGCCACCACCGTGAGTTATGTCGTAGATTAACCTTGACGACAACTAGCTACAGTTTTGCAATTTGAATTTATACAAAACATTTTTTACCTTATAAAATTTATTTTTAACAATCATTTTTTGGAAGCGGCCAAGGCCATATATTAAGATCAACCAACCCTTATGGGATCACACTTACAGAAAAATAAAAGAACACAAAGGTCCTTAGGAAAAATGGACATCGTCTTCCTCCTATAGTCTTTGGTGGCGGCCGTGAGAGAAGCTCGATGCGGCCTCTAGACCTCCTCACCACATTGAGTATTGATGTGACAACAAAGAAGTCACCAATCGGAGAGAAATAAATCAGCGTCCCGGGGAAAGAAAAAAAGTGAAAAACATGGCTACACAACCACCTAAGATCGGGCTAGACATATCCAAGAACTTATTGTATAATTGCAGATCCAAACGACGATCCTCCCGTCTTCTAGCACCTGCAATAGCTTTCCGAAGGACTCGTAGACACCCCTAGTGGTTGGTAGGGTGATGGTGCACTGCTTGGACCAAAGAGATTCATGAGGGTCCATGAGAAACCACAGCTCCACAACGCAGGTATGGAAGTTGGGCTTTCTGATAGATGCCACCAGATGGAATTCACCTCTACCAAGTAGACCTAGGATTGACGGATCAACTCGTCCTGCGGTTCCATCGGGCCTTGATACGTCTCCAACGTATCTATAATTTCTGATGTTCCATGCTTGTTTTATGACAATACCTACATGTTTTGCTCGCACTTTATAATGATTTTATGCGTTTTCCGGAACTACCCTATTAACAAGATGCCACAGTGTCGATTCTCGTTTTCTACTGTTTTGGTTCCGGAAAGGCTGTTCGGGCAATATTCTCGGAATTCGACGAAACGAAGACCAAACATCCTATTTTTCCCGGAGGCTCCGGAACACCGAAGGGAGTCGGAGGAGAGCCAGGGGCCACCACACATGTGGGCCGCGCGGCCTACACCCCGGCCGCGCCGGCCTGGTGTGGGGCCACCCTGTCGCCCCTCGCGCCGCCTCTTCGCCTATTTAAGCCCTTTCGACCTAAAAACGCAGGTACCTCTTGACGAAACTCCGTAAAAGACTCCGGGGCGCCGCCACATCGCGAAACTCCAATTCGGGGGACGAAGTCTCTGTTCCGGCACTCTGCCGGGACGGGGAATTGCCCCGGAGTCATCTCCACCGCCGTCTCCACCGCCATCTTCACCGCCATCGCTGCCTCCATGATGAGGAGGGAGTAATTCACCCCCGGGCGTAGGGCTCCGCTCGTAGCTATGTGGTTCATCTCTCTCTTTATGTGATCTAGTTGAATATCATCTATGTGCTACTCTAGTGATGTTATTAAAGTAGTCTATTCCTCCTGCACGGTGTAATGGTGATAGTGTGTGCATCGTGTAGTACTTGGCGTGGGTTATGATTGTAATCTCTTATAGATTATGAAGTTAACTATTGCTATGATAAGAATTGATGTGATCTATGCCTCCTTCATAGTGTGATGGTGACAGTGTGCATGCTATGTTAGTTCTTGGTGTGATTGTGTTGATCTATCTTGCACTCTAAGGTTATTTAAATATGAACATTGAATATTGTGGAGCTTGTTAACTCCGGCATTGAGGGTTCGTGTAATCCTACACGCTTAGTGGTGTTCATCATCCAACAAGAGGGTGTAGAGTAGTCCTATTATGTGATCATTGTTGAGAGTGTCCACTAGTGAAAGCTGGATCCCTAGGCCTTGCTTCGAAGCATCGAATCTCCGTTTGTTTACTCGTTTTGTTGCATGTTTACTCGCTGCCATATTTTATTCAGATTGCTATTACCACTCATACTCATCCATATTACTTGCATCTCACTATCTCTTCGCTGAACTAGTGCACCTTTACATCTGACAAGTGTATTAGGTGTGTTGGGGACACAAGAGACTTCTTGCTTTGTGGTTGCGAGGTTGCTTGTGAGGGATATCTTTGACCTCTTCCTCCTCGAGATCGATAAACCTTGGGTGATCCACTTAAGGGAAACTTGCTGATGTTCTACAAACCTCTCGCTCTTGGAGGCCCAACACCGTCTACAAGAATAGAAGCTCCCGTAGACATCAAGCTATTTTCTACGGCGTCGTTGCTCGGGGAAGAAAGGTAAAAGGTACTCACACTCGGATCTCGGCTACTAAGCTATTTTCGCCGTTGTAAGTACTCGAAGCTATTTCCTTTAGATCCTGCAATTGCATCTTTTTGTTTCTTGTTTACACTAGTAAGGCATAATGGAATACAACTATGAGCTTTTTAATTTATTTCCTAAGTTAAGACATGAATTGTGTGATGCGAAAATTAAAGAACCTATGGAGCCTCAATTGCATGCTAGTAGCAATGTTATTAGTATGAACGCAATCATGCTAATGCTATGGATAAGTCTAAGCTTGGGGAAGCTAGTTTCTGTGATCTTTTTAGCTTCCCATCCTTAGGGGATAAAATTTGTTCTGATAATGCTTTATCTCCCATATGCGATAACTCTAATGATGCTTGTGATATTTTAAATCCACCTACTGCAAGTACTTGCTTTCAAGATACCCATGAAAATTATTGAACGTGTTATTGATAACACGCTATGAAGGGGATGGAACTGTCCATCCTGGAGATCATTTATTGTTTTTGCATGAATTATGCGGGTTATTCAAGTGTGCAGGTATCTCTATGGATGAAGTGAGGAAGAAGTTATTCTCTTTTTCATTGTCTCGGTAAAGCGGCGCATTGGTATAAATTGTTGAAGAATAGTCATTCTCTTGGTTGGGAGGAAATTGTACTTCTCTTTTATTCTAAATTTTATCCTCCTCATGAAGTGCATATTGATAGGAATTACATTTATAACTTTTATCCTCGTGATGGAGAGAGTATTTATCAAGCGTGGGGGAGATTGAAGTCACTAATGCTCAAATGTCCCATTCATGAGCTCCCCCGTAATGTTATTGTTAACAATTTTTATGAGAGGCTTTCAGGACAACACAAGGACTATCTGGATGCCTGTTGATGCGTGCAGTTGACACACGTCCGTTGGGAACCCCAAGAGGAAGGTGTGATGCAGACAGTAGCAAGTTTTCCCTCAGAAAGAAACCAAGGTTTATCGAACCAGGAGGAGCCAAGAAGCACGTTGAAGGTTGATGGTGGCGGAATGTAATGCGGCGCAACACCAGGGATTCCGGCGCCAACGTGGAACCTGCTGACATGGGCATCCCTAATGGGCCTGCCGAAGATAGTACCCGGGGTTTACTAAAGGCCCACTACTCGAAGAATAAGAAGATTCGGAAGCCCAATATGTTATTAAGGAAAGTTAGAGTTGTAATAGAAAGTCTTATTTGTAATCTTACGGGATGAGTTTGAAACCTTCCCGGACTTTGTAACTTGTACAACACGAATCCCTCGGCTCCGCCTCCTATATAAGGGGGAGCCGAAGGACGCAGAGATCATCGAATCATTGTTTACAAACCCTAGTTTTCATAATCGTCGAGTACTTTTCGGCTGAAACCTTCGAGATCTACTTGCCCTCTACTTCCAACTAAACCCTAGCCTACAATCCATAGGCATTGACAAGTTGATACCTTGTCAATTGGCGCCATCCGTGGGGATTAGAGGCGACAAGGAGCTGATCTCGATGGCACGTTCAAGATCGTCGACTTCATCGGCAGCAAGCAACATCATGGACAAGAGGTAAACAGGTCGAAACCGGTCTTGTTGATTTTGTTCCTCACCCGCCCTCCCGTTTGGATGCATATGCGTATCTGGAGGAGCCGATGAAGATGACGTTTGGAAAATTCGATTTCCGCGTCGAGAAAGAAGGAGTGTATCGTCTCGAAGTTCCGATCTCGTCGAGATTATCGTCGGGTGGTCCTGATCTCTCAAACTCAGTATCATCCGTCGAGTCAAGCGACAAAGAGATTTCGTCGCCACGCTTCATCGACAGCAGGGCAAGTGAAAAACTCATCAAAATCTTCAGCGACATGTCCTTCGAATCATCGGCGGACTCTTATATAAGCGATGATTCGAGCGACACTGATAGCTTCGACTTCATCGACAAATCCACCTCTATTGGGAAGGTCTTCACCAAACTCTATGATGGTGTCACCGAACCAAGCAAAGTGAAAACTCCAAAATATCACCAAGTTTATGCCATTGGAGATGCAAGTCGCGATCAAGAGGAAACATCGGAGGCTTTCGACGATTTGGGCAATCCCTACGTCGATCCCTCAGATCTAAGGAGAGGTATGGGCACTAAATATGTCGGGCCCACACCACGCGTCAGAGTTCTACTTCCACAAACAGCCTAGGATAGAGCTGCGGAAGCTTTAGATGGTTCGGAACCAATGACGACAACTGCTACAGTCCAGGAACTGCAAGCTTATCAATATAGACTCGCCAGAGCTGGAAGAGAACTAGAAAAACAGACAGAAGCTTTAAACAAAAGAAAGGAGGCAGCTTCCGCGTCAGCGTGACGAAGGGCGAGTTAAGTCGACAATCCGGAACCTCGGGAGATAGCCATAGAGAAGCTCGGAACGGAGCAAGGTCAAGATTGCAACACATACCTGAAGGAGAAAGAGAGTACCGGTTCAAAATCTCGACATGTCTTTTATGTCGATAGACACAAGAGGGAATATTATCCCCAAGACACCAGAAGCTGGGTATAAGGCGACACAAGCCTTTATCCTTGCGTCTAGGCCACCTCCAGGAGATCCAAGGAGGCTTTGTACAACATGGCGGTGGCGGGAGCCGAAGCCATGGGAACGGCGTTTGCACCAACACCGCGGAAGGAGCGAGCAAGGCAAAATAGTCCACGACCTACGGCGGCAACGGCAGCAGAATGTCGAAGGAACAAGTGGAGCAAGAGACACGGCCGAGTACAAGCAAGGGTAGACAGAGCACGACAAAGCAGAAGGGAACATCGGTATTCCCCAGAATTAAGCGACGAGGATATGTGCGGTTTGCCGTGCTTCACAAGGAGAGTACGAAAAACTCGAGTCCCTTCGGGATTTAAGTTGCTTGATCATTTCAAGAAGTTCGATGGCCTGCAAGATCCGGAGGATTGGCTAGTGGATTACCTCGAGACGGTGAAGTTAACTGGAGGGACCAGGGCAACAGCCATGCAAAGCATTCAGGTGCATTTAAGTGGAGCTGCACGATCTTGGATCAAAAAGCTTCCTCCAGGGTCTATCGACACGCTGGGATAGCTTTGAGGACATATTCGTCAAGAATTTCCGATCCACTTCGCAAGAAACCCGCGTCTCTAGAGGAGTTACGGGCGTGTCGACGAAGCCGGACGAGCCAATGAGAAAATATATCCGGAGGTGGAACATCATAAAAACTCGGAAGAAAATATATCCGACGAGAGGGCAATAGATGCATTTGTCGCAGGGATCGGGCGTGGAGATTTTGTCGAAGATTTGGGAAGAACCAATCCAAAGACGAGTATCGCATTAATGGAAATAGCAAACGGATGGGCGAGATGGAGAAGATGCTGTCCACAACAAACGGCATAGGTCGCCAGAGGAGGACCGCGGTCGAAATTATCAATTAAGGCGACGATTTCCTCGGCAGTACTCGAATTATGATGCCCCAGGTCAAATTTCGGCTGGTTTCCGAGCGGGGAAATAATCGAGATGATTACCAGAGAAGTAATGAGCAACGAAGTGACAATAGAGACGAATTTCGACAAAATAGGCAAAACAGCGGGCCAAGGTTCCAAAGGCCTTTTGTGTCTCCCGAAGAAATGATGAACGGGCCGTGTCAGATGCACTTTTTCCTCGACAGCAACGGAAAAAGACGGCCGGGACATCTGCGAGAAGGATTGTCGAAATTTCCGGGCAATGCTCGAGATATGCGGGGGCATGCTAATGCTCGAGCGGCGCAAAGAAATCCTCGAGAACCCGAAGTGAGGTTCACCTGCCACCTCCTCCGCGATAACGGATGACAATCGACATCGGCTAAGAATAGCGGCGGCACCTGCACCACCACCTTACGTTGATCCCAATTCTAATGGAGCGGTCTCGATGATTCGAAGGGAAGGCCATCCAATAGAACTCGGAAAGTAATCTCGCGACGGTGTTCATGGCGAGGAAAAATGCCTCCACCAACGAGCTGAGTACCTTAATTGGTCGGGGCAAGACATTGGCTTCACTATAGCAGATCATCCGCGAGCAAGTTCCTCGACCGAAGGCGGTCGGCACTCATACTACCAGCGGTCATCGCAGGATTCGACGTGTCTCGCGTGTTTATAGATGGTGGCAGCAGCTTGAACCTCATGTACGCAGATACATTGAGGAAGATGAACATCTCCCTAGCAAACCTGAAACCAACAGACACGAGATTCCACGGCATCACACCAGAGAAGCCAAGCTATCCGTTGGGGAAGATTAATCTCGACGTTCAGTTTGGGACCCGAGAAAACTACAGAATCGAGAAATTGGAGTTTGAAGTCGTAGATTTCCCATCACAATACCACGCTCTGTTGGGACGACCAGCGTATGCTAGATTTATGGCGGTACCACATTACACGTACCTATTGTGGAGGATGCCCGGACCTAAGGGACCAATCACAATCAAAGGAAGCTTCGCCCTAGCCGATAAATGTGACAAGGATTTTCATCGACTATCAGAAACTTTCGGGATGCAAGCTGAGTATTTGGCATCAAGGCTCATGACTGACTACGACGTGCTACCAGACGTTGCAAGGCCAAATAAAGAATCAACTTTCAACACTGAGAAAAATTCTAAGGAGGTGCAGATTCACTCGACGGATCCAAAAATGACGACATCTATCGCCAATGACATGGACCTCGCATAGGAAAGCGCGCTCGTCAAGTTCCTCCGTGAGAACTAGAAAATCTTCGCATGGTGTCCAGCTGACATGCCAGGAGTACCCAGGGAACTTGCCGAGCACCACCTAAATTTGGATCCACTAGCGAGACCAATCAAACAACCTTTGCGACGTTTTTCGAAGCCAAACCGCAAAGCTATGCTATCAGAAATTGATCGACTCAGAGAAGCTGGTTTCATCAAAGAGATATCCACCGAGGCCACCTGGGTAGCTAACCCAGTGATGGTGACGAAGAAAAACACAAAAGTCCTTCGCATGTGTGTCGACTTTACGTGTCTCAATAAACATTGTCCAGAGGATCACTTTCCCCTCCCAAGGATCGATCAGATTATCGATTCCACGGCAGGATGTGAACGTCTTTCCTTTTTGGACGCATACTACGGTTATAACCAGATCAGATTAAAAGAAGACGACGAAGCCAAAACAGCGTTCATCACACCGTATGGCGTATTTTGTTACAAAACAATGCCCTTCGGGTTGAAAAACGCGGGAGCAACGTATCAGAGGATGATGCAGAAGTGTTTGGCAACACAGATTGGAAAAAATGTGCAAGTATACATTGATGACGTAGTTATAACGTCAAAAAAGGGACGACGTTGATCGAAGATCTCAAGGAGACTTTTGATAACCTCGACAAATTCTGCCTCAAGCTAAACCCGACGAAATGCTCTTTTGGCGTCCCAGCAGGAGAACTTCTTGGGTTCTTAGTTTCAGCAAGAGGGATTGAAGCAAATCCCGACAAAATACAAACCATCGTAACAATGAGGAAGCCAACCAAGCTAAAAGAAATACAGCAATTAACTGGGCGAGTCGCAGCTTTGAGTAGATTCGTCGCCAGGCTGGGAGAAAAAGCACTACCGTTCTACGCTTTGATAAAGCAAGGGGAGAAATTCCAATGGAACGAAGAAGCAGATAGAGCTTTCGAGGATCTGAAACGCAAGATCTCGACACCACCAGTCTTGGTGGCGCCAAAGGAAAAGGAACCTCTCCTGTTGTATATCGCAGCCACACCCCAAGTGGTTAGCACGGTGCTAGTTGTCGAAAGAGAAGAAGAAGGAAAACTCCATGGAGTGCAAAGGCCGGTATATTTCATTAGCGAAGTGTTATCGCCTTCCAAACAGCGGTACCCGCAGTACCAGAAACTAGCATATGGAGTGATCGCAACAGCAAGAAAGTTGCGCCACTATTTTTCGGCACACCCGATAATAGTAGTCAATGAAGCACCTCTCTCAAATATACTGAACAATCCAGAAGCTACAGGGCGTGTCTCCCTTTGGGGAATAGAACTTTCCCCTCGGGACATCACATATGAAAAAAGAAAGGCAATCAAGTCGCAAGTTTTGCCAGATTTCATCGCAGAATGGATGGAGCTGCAAAACACGGGACCACCAGATTTGTCGAGAACTTGGACAATGAATTTCGACGGATCCAAGAGAGTAGAAGGAGCTGGCGCGGGAGTGATACTCATATCACCCGAAGGCGACAAGTTAAAATATGTCCTACGGATGACGTTCCCAAACGCATCCAACAATGAAGCAGAATATGAAGCCCTTATACACGGGATGAAGATGGCGAAAGCTTGCGGTGCAACTCGACTAAAAATCTTTGGCGACTCACAATTGGTGGCTCGGCAAGTTATGAACCAATGTGATGCGATCAATGATAGCATGATAGCATACAAGGAGGTGTACAATGAGCTTGAGAAGGCTGTTTGATGGATGCGAGGTAAATCATATCGATGGGCGAGCAATGATGAAGCCGAGCGTCCTCGCAAACATCGGGTCACAGTGCCTCCCAATCCCGCCAGGCGTATTTTGGGAAGAAATAGCGGAGAGATCAACGAAGCCGAAGAAGATGCAGAAAAAAGCAAAAGAAGGAAAAACTTCGGCGTCTCTCAAAGAAACCGTGGAGGACGAAGAGGACCAAGAACTTGTGATGATGATAGAAGTTCCTTGGATGCAAGCGTACATATCGTATATCCTCAGAAAGGAACTACCCGACGATCCAGTTACAGCAAGGCGAGTTATTCGACGATCCAAAGCTTTCACGGTGGTCAAAGGGGAGTTATATGGCGAAATATTTCAGGCGTCTTGCAAAGGTGTGTCACACCGAAGAAGGAAGAATAATCCTAAAGGATGTGCATGAGGGAATATGTGGTCACCACGCAAGCGGTCGAGCTATTGCAGCCAAAGTCTTTCGGGCGAGGATTCTCGCGGTTGACGGCAATCGAGGACGCAAAAGAGATAGTACGAACTTGCGACGCGTGCCGGAGATTTGCCGCAAAACCGCACTCTCCGGCGGCGAGAACTAATGCCAATACCATTGTCATGGCCCTTTGCCCAGTGGGGACTCGACATGGTAGGCAAGTTGCACAAAGCTTCGCCGGGAGGATACGAGTACCTGCTGGTTGCTGTCGACAAATTCACCAAGTGGGTAGAAGCAAAGCCAATAAATTCACCAGATGCACAATCAGCAATAAAGTTCGTGAAGGGCATCGTTTTCGATTTGGAGTACCTCATAGCATCGTCACAGACAATGGCAGCAACTTTACGTCGAAGGAGTTCAAGGCGTACTGTGCAGAAGTGGGCATCAAATTGCACTTCGCGTCAGTTGCACATCCCCAAACCAATGGTCAAGTCGAGAAAGCCAATGGCATCATCTGCAACGGAATTAAAAAACGTCTGTTAGGACCGCTTGAAAAGGCTCGACACACCTGGCCAGAAGAACTGCCAAGTGTTTTGTGGAGCATCCGAACAACACCAAACACGGCGACACAAGAAACCCCGTTCTTCCTCGTCCACGGAGCTGAAGCCGTACTACCAATTGAAATAGAGCACGACTCTCCAAGAGTAACAGAGTACGACGAAGAAACATCACGAAAAGTTCGGGAGGATGATATGGATGCACTCGATGAAGCTCGAGATGAAGTACTGTCACGGGTCACCAAGTACCAGCAAGACTTGAAGAACTACCACAGTCGACGATTGCGGCCAAGATCTTTCCAGGTCGGCGATTTGGTCCTACGACTCAACCAGCAAAGTACAGAGAAGCTCGAGTCACCATGGTTGGGGCCTTACATCGTCACGGAAGTCATCGACGGAGGAGCATACATGCTCAAGGACAAGAAGACAGGGGTTCCTGAGAAAAACCCCTGGAACGTGGCGCAGCTCAGGCGGTTCTACGCCTAGAACCAAAATATAGTCCTTCTCTGTAAAAATACAATGTACTGAAACGCCCGCGAGTTTTCAGACGCACTCTTTTCCTTTTCGGGGCACCGAGTGGGGCGGAAAGGTTTTTAATGAGGCGGGCTCGCGGTGCTTTGCAATATAATAAAGATAGTGGAGATATATTTCTTATTTTTCGACACGCTCGGGGGCTCAACGCCTTTAAGTCTCAAAATACGTACAATATAGATTTACCGAAATATTTCGCCTTGGTACACTAATACCTCGCCAAATATAAAAATCGGAAGCCAACAACTTTAAATATAGGGTACACGTCAAAAAATTTGTCGCTTTGGTCCAAGAACCTCGCAACAAAAATATAGAACTTCGATATTAAGATACTCGAAGACTTGCAATCCATCAATGAGAAAACAAGGATGTCTTATTACAACAGAAGGAAAAATCTTCAAGATGGAAAAAACAGTACAACCTCTAGCCAGAAGGCTCAGGGGCTCCAACAATATAGAGTACTTTGCAATATACAAAAAATTTCTTCGGAAATAAAAAAGAAATCAAAAAAAGATAGAGATACAAGGTTCCCAATATGGTACAAATCAGCCAAAGCCCAAAATACTATCTACGGACAAGCCTCTGGTTGTTTTATGTTCAGCATAGGACCCCTTAATGAAGAATTCTGAGTCCATCCGAAGAAGCTCATCTATCATCGACTCGGCCACAGGAGCTACCATATCATCGATTGTGTCAATATCATTTTTTCACTAGGAGTTTTCTTGGCCGGGCAATCGAGCAACAATCTTCGTCGAGTCTAACTTTGGATGACAAATATTTATCATAATCATGGCGAACCTTGCTCCAGCAGATCGGTTGAGCTCGCACAAAATTATGAATGCGGGGAGCATCTACTGAGATATCTCCGGCAATTCGGGAAGAGTTTTGGGAACCTCATTTCGAGGAAACAAAGTCCTGTAAACAAGGGTTAATGTTGTCGTGCAAAAATTGAGAAATTCGCGCACTTGGCAAGCACGATCTTGGAACCGACAATTTCTTCGGGTTCGTTCGAGGAGTGGCCCGAACAAACGGCCATGGTTAAGAGAAAGATTGACAAGAAGATTCGTTCTCTCGTTCACTCTTCGATCTTTGGCGGCGAGCATCAGAAGACCGAGCCTATTAAGCGACAAGGCAAGAAATTTGAAGGAAGGCACAGCAAAATAAAGAGGAGGCATTGTGAGGTTGGAAAAACATACCTAACATATCTGTGCTAGCTTCCAACATTAGCTCGAGCATGCTATTTTCTCGGGTCGTGGCTTCCTTTGCTTCCAATACAGCAGCATCCTTAGCAGCCATAACCTCTTTGGCTTGTTGGAGAGCGAGTTTTTCTTGTTCGGACGCTTTCCGAGATTGTTCCATCATTGCCAGAGTTTGTTTCTTCATGGATTGAAGTTGTTGTCGAAGTTCTTGCAAATCTTCCGACAAATGTTTGCTTGAAGAACCTTCGAGGGGATATCATCGACTAGTATTTTCTTCGAGAAGGAAGACGCGAGTGAAGCGGCGGCGAGAGCAAGGGTTGGTCGAATAATTATCAAATATTAACTGGAAAAGAAAGTCCCAGGATCAATGATAAGTACGAAGAGGAATTTCATTAATTTCTAGAAAATTTACACGGACATTACAAACGAGGTTCTCCAAAGGGACTAACAGGGTAATTGTCGCCAAGGCTAAAATGGCGACAACAGCAAAAGAAATAGAGAAAGCAAAGGAAAGAAAAAAGCAAAGGCATTCAACTAGACCTCCGGCCTTGATGAGCTAGGAGTTGAAGATGGCTTGATCCCGAGATAGGCCAAGATTTTCTTCGTGTTGGGCTTGGCTGCCTTGATCAACGACCTCCATCTTGATTGTTCTATCTGCTCGGTGTCGCCTACTTTCATCCGATCAACGGTTTGTTGGCCTAGTCGGCGACCAAGGCAATAGTGTTCTCAACGACGCAACCTTCATGTTCTCCTGGCGCATCTTCAGTCCAAGATCCTCTGGCGGATTGAAGTCCTTGGCAAGGGCAAGGAAAGTCTTAGGCTCCTCTTTCTTCGGGAAGAAGTAGGGGAACAACTTCGACAATCCTGCATCAGCGTTCACCACGCCTTCGCGAATTTCTTGGCCGTGAAACTCCAGATAAGACAGTGCGTCAAGCAGAGGATCATTGGTGGGATTCTCAAGGTCAAAATCTTGGCTCGTTTGACCTGCCACAGGAATTATATGTTAGTTGACAGCAAGAAAAAACAAAAGAAAGCAAGTCTTACGAAAAATAGAGGGGATCAACAAAGATACCGAGGAAGCGACGATTTTGTGTGTTTAAGCGCTTGAGGATTCCCTTTTCACGGGCGGCTTGTGCGGCTTTGTGCCCATTTAGAGCAGCTTCAGCATCTTCAAGTTTCTTCTGCAGTTCTTCGACAGTAGCAGCTTTTGCTTTGGCCTCATCAGCCTCCACTTTTTCTTGGCTAGCATCAAGTTCGGCTTTCTGGCGAGCCGTTTCACTTTGCTCCAATTTCTGAGCAAGAGTGTCGGCAAGCCTGTTGGCCTCTGCAAGTTTCTCTGCCAAAATAGAAAAGAACAATCAAAATTGCGACAAAAATAGAAGCAAGAAGATCGGAAACAATGACAGCAAAAAATTGCTACCTTCAGTCCTGCTGGCATATTCACGGTACCCAATGAATTGGGACCCAATGCGAACAAGCTCTTTGATCATGGGCTGTCCAAGAAGAACAGAGAAAATATCGGTACGAGAAAAAAAATGAAGGCACAAAAAGAGGAAAACAGAGGAAATATAGATACTAGCAGGAAAGTCAAAAACTTACATCATCCAAGAGCGCCTGAGAAGAGCTACCCAATTGAGGGGCAGGCTCGACGATCGTTTCAACCCTTGTCCTTTTTGGTGAAGGAGCAAGGGGGCTTGAAGGAGGAGTGGTGGTGACGATGTTTTGTTGAGGAGGCGAGGATTCTTCTCCTTCAACTAGCGTCTCCGACACAAGCAAAGTATGTGGCAGCGCTCGTCCGAGGAGCCACGTCACGAGTTGGTACTTCTTCCTCATCATCACTGCGATTAAAGATCGACAGCATAAAAAGCAAGATGAGACAAAAAACTTCGACTACAGAAATAAGGGGAAATCAAGGCAACTTACGAGCTGACGAGGGATGCAAGATATGGATCATAAGTTGCCTTCTGATGTGAAGGATCAACTTCTTCGGCTTTGGAAGTGCCGGAATCTTCGACGTTACTCCTCTTCCTTTTCCCTTTTGGAGAAACAGCGGGAGGAGGAGATTGGGCCGACACAGTGCCTTCGGAAGATCCCGCGGATTTTCGAGAATCCACGGGTTCATTCACAAAAGACGGAGCTTCTTGATTGTCATCAGTGACAATGGCCCTTTCTTCAACTTCTCCACCTTCAGGAAGAGGAGGAAGCGAGACAAGGTTTGGATGATCCTGTGCAAAATAAATCAGGGAGAGATGTCAAGAAAGAAGTTACAAAAAGATAGCAAAGCAACAACAAGACAATAGACAAAGATTACCTTGGGAAGTGGATTGGCGGCGCTGAATGGCGTCACACGGCACGAAGAAGGAACAGCATCTCTTTTGCTGAGAGATGAAATTTTTCGGATAAGTTTTTCTAAATCCTTGACCTCCAAATTCACCGACAGCCGATCTACGTCTTCGTCGCCGGCATATTTCCAGAGAGGATATTTGCGAGCTTGAAGTGGTTGCACTCTAGTCCTAAGAAAGTATGCAGTGATTTGGATACCCGATAATTCTTGGCCGCGAGTATTTTGCAACTCGTGGATACGAGTCATCAAGGCTTATGTCGACGCCCTTTCTTCTTCGGTGGCCTCCGCGTCCCAGGAGCGGCGGCGAAAGATTTTTTCGGCGCCATCAAAAGGAGGAATGTTGTCCTCCGCACACCCATGGTTCTCCTCCTGAATGTACAACCACTTCTTGCGCCACCCTTGAACTGAGTCAGGAAGCTTGACGTTGAAGTAGTCGACAATGGGCCGAACAGAAATTACAACGCCGCCTATATTATAGGCGACATTGGGCGAGCCATTGCGGCGGCAGAAGAAAATGCGCTTCCATAGCGCCCAGTTAGGCTGGACGCCAAGGAAGGCCTCGCAAAGAGTGATAAAAATGGAGATGTGAAGAATGGAGTTTGGCGTGAGGTGGTGGAGTTGCAGACCGTAGATAAAAAGCAGTCCACGAAGAAAAGGATGAATGGGGGCGGACAGACCGCGGATGAGGTGATCAACAAAACTTACCAGGTACCCCATTGGAGGGGTTGGGTAGCTCTCCTCACTGGGGAAGCACAGTGCTTTGGCTTTCTTGCTGCTCCCCAGCTTCTTCAGCATGTTGATATCCTGAGTGGAAATCTTCGATCTTTCCCACTCCGCCGCCCCAAGATCCGCAGCGGCCATGGAGGATTCCGGCGTGCTGTGCCTCGTCAATCGACGCGGTGGCATCAACAATGGCGCAGGGTTTGCAGTTTGGAGGCGAGGAGCTCAAGAGGTTGTGGATCGCAGGAGGAAATTTGCAGATGAGAGAAGGAGGACGGCGTGAGCGGAAGTGTTCAAGGAGGAAGAAGACGATCTTATATAGGGGTGCGGTGAAACGACGGACCGTTGGATAAGGAAAATGTGTGACAGATGATAGCCACGTGGCAACAAGGGTAAAAAAGTAACTTAAAGATGGAGAAGTTACGGTGCGTGCGCCAGAAAAAGCGGAGGACGTGTGTCCCCCACTTGCACGACGTGTCAAGATAGTGGATCAATTGGGCCCACATGGCAGCGAGAAAAGACTTGTCGCAAATTCTTGACTAGCAATCGTGGCTATCGTCAGCAATAACGTCACCTTAGCAGAAGAAAAATTCGGCTCAACGGTATGCATCAAAGGCGACATGAAAAAGTATTGGAGAGCTTTTGATCAAATACAAGTTTTTGAACAAATGCTCGGGGGCTACTTTGGAAAAATGAAGAGATCAAGAAAGACAAAATAGAAATGGTGTGAGCCTATGATCAAATACAAATATTTGTTCATAGCCTCGGGGGCTACTCCCATCGGGAGCGCTGTTCGCGCACCGAGAAATTATAAAACGTCGGGAAAGAAAGAAAATATAGCGGCATATAGCGTGGAGCCTACAACCAAGCACAAGTCCTTGGATGTAGCCTCGGGAGACTACTCCCATCGGGAACGCTGTTCGCGTGCCGATGAAATTATAAAAAAGAAAGAAAGTCGGAATGAAAAGAAGAAACATAGAAAAGCAAGAGAGTATATTTCGAGTTATAAATAACTCTGCATATACTCCCATCGGGAGAGCAATATAAGTCATCCGTGACTCGATAAAATGTGCTATTCCATCAGCCGAATAAGCACTCGACAATATATTCTCGAACGCCGAAGCTGCGATCAATTTACGAATGCCGCAAAACTTTGCGAAGGTAAGACCCCGGATCTATTACGCTGAGGCGTGGCGTCGTCTACGATGTCGGTTTGCTACTTTTATCCGTATCAACGAGATACGAAGAAAAATCCTAACGGACGCGTTAGGTACCGATAAATATGAGTCGGGACTCGACGGAATGGTAAGACCTTAAGCGGCACTGTCGAAGTTTACACCGAGTATCCGAAATCATGTCCGGGGACGTGATTTTGAGGTAGAGTTTTGCGCATTGCCACTAGAGCGGTTAACTAGTACACGATCCGTCGGATGAGACTAGCCCCAACTGCCATTATCCCTGTACAATATAGAAATTTATATGAAGAAATATAGAAAGGTTTAAGTTGTCGAGTAAAAATAAACGGTGGAGATTTTCCACGACTCTACGATTCAAGCAAAATCTCGGGAGGCTCTTGACATGGGCATCCCTAATGGGCCTGCAGAAGATAGTACCGGGGGTTTCTTGAAGGCCCACTACTCGAAGAATAAGAAGATTCGGAAGCCCAAGATGTTATTAAGGAAAGTTAGAGTTGTAATAGAAAGTCTTATTTGTAATCTTATGGGATGAGTTTGAAACCTTCCCGGACTTTGTAACTTGTACAACACGAATCCCTCGGCTCCGCCTCCTATATAAGGGGGAGCCGAAGGACGCAGAGATCATCGAATCATTGTTTACAAACCCTAGTTTTCATAATCGTCGAGTACTTTTCGGCTGAAACCTTCGAGATCTACTTGCCCTCTACTTCCAACTAAACCCTAGCCTACAATCCATAGGCATTGACAAGTTGATACCTTGTCACCTGCACAACACAACCAAAGTACTTTGCCCCAACGAAACAGTGAGGTTGTCAATCTCACCGGCTTGCTGTAACAAAGGATTAACCGTATTGTGTGGAAGATGATTGTTTGCAGGAAACAGTAAAGAACAATTGCAGTAGATTGTATGCGATGTAAAGAATAGGACCGGGGTCCACAGTTCACTAGAGGTGTCTCTCCCATAAGATAAAAGCATGTTGGGTGAACAAATTACGGTCGGGCAATTGACAAATAGAGAGGGCATAACAATGCACATACATGATATGATAAATATAGTGAGATTTAATTGGGCATTACGACAAAGTACATAGACCGCTATCCGGCATGCATCTATGCCTAAAAAGTCCACCTTCGGGTTATCATCCGAACCCCTTCCGGTATTAAGTTGCAAAACAACGAGACAATTGCATTAAGTATGGTGCGTAATGTAATCAATAACTACATCCTTAGACATAGCATCAATGTTTTATCCCTAGTGGCAACAACACATCCACAACCTTAGAACTTTCATCCCTGTCTCAGATTTAATGGAGGCATGAACCCACTATCGAGCATAAATACTCCCTCTTGGAGTTAAGAGCAAAAACTTGGCCAGAGCCTCTACTAATAACGGAGAGCATGCAAGATCATAAACAACACATAGGTAATAGATTGATAATTAACATAACATAGTATTCTCTATCCATCGGATCCCAGACAAACACAACATATAGTATTACGGATAGATGATCTTGATCATGTTAGGCAGCTCACAAGATCCAACAATGAAGCACAATGAGGAGAAGACAACCATCTAGCTCTGCTGCTATGGACCCATAGTCCGGGGGTGAACTACTCACTCATCACTCCGGAGCGACCATGGCGGTGAAGAGTCCTCGGGAGATGAATCCCCTCTCCGGCGAGGGTGCGGGAGGTGATCTCCGAGAATCCCCGAGAGATGGGATTGGCGGCGGCGCGTCTCGGTGGGTTTTCCGTATCGTGGCTCTCGGTACTGGGGGTTTCGCGGCGAAGGCTATTTGTAGGCGGAAGGGCAGGTAAAGGGGCGTCACGAGGGGCCCACACGATAGGGCCGCGCGGCCAGGAGGTGGGCCGCGCCGCCCTGGCGTGTCGCCGCCTCGTCGCCCCACTTCGTTACGTCTTCGGTCTTCTGGAAGCTTCGTGGCAAAATAGGACCCTGGGCGTTGATTTCGTCCAATTCGAGAATATTTCTTTACTAGGATTTACGAAACCAAAAACAGCGAAAACGACAAGCGGCTCTTGGCAGCTCGTTAATAGGTTAGTCTTAGGAAAATGCATAAATACGACATATAATGTGTATAAAACATGTAGATATCATCAATAATGTAGCATGGAACATAAGAAATTATCGATACGTCGGAGACGTATCAGCATCCCTAAGCTTAGTTACTGCTCGTCCAGAAGCGGGTAAACGATAACAAAGATAATTTACGGAGTGACATGCCATCATAACCTTGATCATACTATTGTAAACATATGTAATGAATGCAGCGATCAAAACAATGGTAATGACATGAGTAAACAAGTGAATCATAAAGCAAAGACTTTTCATGAATAGTACTTCAAGAAAAGCATCAATAAGTCTTGCATAAGAGTTAACTCATAAAGCAATAATTCAAAGTAAAAGGTATTGAAGCAACATAAAGGAAGATTAAGTTTCAGCGGTTGCTTTCAACTTGTAATATGTATATCTCATGGATAATTGTCAACATAGAGTAATATAACAAGTGCAATATGCAAGTATGTAGGAATCAATGCACAGTTCACACAAGTGTTTGCTTCTTGAGGTGGAGAGAGATAGGTGAGCTGACTCAACATAAAAGTAAAAGAAAGGTCCTTCAAAGAGGAAAGCATCGATTGCTATATTTGTGCTAGAGCTTTTATTTTGAAAACATGAAACAATTTTGTCAACGGTAGTAATAAAGCATATGAGTTATGTAAATTATATCTTACAAGTTGCAAGCCTCATGCATAGTATACTAATAGTGCCGCACCTTGTCCTAATTAGCTTGGACTACCGGATCATCGTAATACACATGTTTTAACCAAGTGTCACAAAGGGGTACCTCCATGCTGCTTGTACAAAGGTCTAAGGAGAAAGCTCGCATTTTGGATTTCTCGCTTTTGATTATTCTCAACTTAGACATCCATCACAGGGACAACATGGACAACGAGATAATGGACTCCTCTTTAATGCATAAGCATGTGGCAACAATTAGTATTCTCATATGAGATTGAGGATATATGTCCAAAAGCTGAAACTTCCACCATGATTCATGGCTTTAGTTAGCGGCCCAATGTTCTTCTCTAACAATATGCATGCTCCAACCATTAAGGTGGTAGATCTCTCTTACTTCGGACAAGACGGACATGCATAGCAACTCACATGATATTCAACAAAGAGTAGTTGATGGCGTCCCCAGGAACATGGTTATCGCACAACAAGCAACTTAATAAGAGATAAAGTGCATAAGTACATATTCAATACCACAATAGTTTTAGGCTATTTTGTCCCATGAGCTATATATTGTAAAGGCGAATGATGGAATTTTAAAGGTAGCACTCAAGCAATTTACTTTGGAATGGCGGAGAAATACCATATAGTAGGTAGGTATGGTGGACACAAATGGCATAGTGGTTGGCTCAAGGATTTTGGATGCATGAGAAGTATTCCCTCTCGATACAAGGTTTAGGCTAGCAAGGTTATTTGAAACAAACACAAGGATGAGCCGGTGCAGCAAAACTCACATAAAAGACATATTGTAAACATTATAAGACTCTACACCGTCTTCCTTGTTGTTCAAAACTCAATACTAGAAATTATAAGACTTTAGAGAGACCAAATATGCAAACCAAATTTAGCAAGCTCTTCGTATTTCTTCATTAATGGGTGCAAAGTATATGATGCAAGAGCTTAAACATGAGCACAACAATTGCCAAGTATCAAATTATTCAAGACATTTTAGAATTACTACATATAGCATTTCCCGATTCCAACCATATAACAATTTAACGAAGATGATTCAACCTTCGCCATGAATACTATGAGTAAAGCCTAAGGACATATTTGTCCATATGAAACAGCGGAGCGTGTCTCTCTCCCACACGATGAATGCTAGGATCCATTTTATTCAAACAAAACAAAAACAAAAACAAACCGACGCTCCAAGCAAAGCACATAAGATGTGACGGAATAAAAATATAGTTTCGGGGAGGAACACTGATAATGTTGTCGATGAAGAAGGGGATGCCTTGGGCATCCCCAAGCTTAGGCAGCTTGAGTCTTCTTAAAATATGCGGGGGTGAACCACAGGGCATCCCCAAGCTTAGAGCTTTCACTCTCCTTGATCATATTGCATCATACTCCTCTCTTGATCCTTGAAAACTTCCTCCACACCAAACTCGAAACAACTCATTAGAGGGTTAGTGTACAATAAAAATTAACATGTTCGAGAGGTGACACAATCATTCTTAACACTTCTGGACATTGCATAAAGCTACTGGACATTAATGGATCAAAGAAATTCATCCAACATAGCAAAAGAGGCAATGCGAAATAAAAGGCAGAATCTGTCAAAAGCAGAACGGTCAGTAAAGATGGATTTTATTGAGGCACCAGGCTTGCTCAAATGAAAATTTCCAAATTTAATGAAAGTTGCGTACATATCGCGAGGATCACGCACGTAAATTGGCTTAATTTTCTGAGCTACCTACGGGGAGGCAGGTCGAAATTCGTGACGACAAAGAAATGCGAAACTGCGCAGTAATCCAAATCTAGTATTCACTTTACTATCAAAGACTTTACTTGGCACAACAAAACATAAACTAAAATAAGGAGAGGTTGCTACAGTAGTAAACAACTTCCAAGACTCAAATATAAAACAAAGTACTGTAGTAAAAACATGGGTTGTCTCCCATAAGCGCTTTTCTTTAACGCCTTTCAGCTAGGCGCAGAAAGTGTATATCAAGTAACATCAAGAGACGAAGCATCAACATCATAATTTATTCTAATAATAGAATCAAAAGGTAACTTCATTCTTTTTCTAGGGAAGTGTTCCATACCTTTCTTGAGAGGAAATTGATATTTAATATTACCTTCCTTCATATCAATAGTAGCACCAACGGTTCGAAGAAAAGGTCTTCCCAATATAATGGGGCAAGATGCATTGCATTCAATATCCAAGACAACAAAATAAACGGGGACAAGGTTATTGTTAACCATAATATGAACATTATCAACTCTCCCAAAGGTTTCTTTATAGCATTATCAACAAGATTAACATCCAAATAACAATTTTTCAATGGTGGCAAGTCAAGCATATTATAAATCTTCTTAGGCATAACGGAAATACTTGCACCAAGATCACATAAAGCATTACAATCAAAGTTATTGATCTTCATCTTAATGATGGGCTCCCAACCATCCTCTAGCTTTCTAGGAATAGAAGTTTCAAGTTTTAGTTTCTCTTCTCTAGCTTTTATGAGAGCATTTGTAATATGTTTTGTGAAAGCCAAGTTTACAGCACTAGCATTGGGACTCTTAGCAAGTTTTTGTAAGAACTTTATAACTTCAGAGATGTGGCAATCATCAAAATCCAAACCATTACAATCTAAAGCAATGGGATCATCATCCCCAATGTTGGAAAAAATTTCAGCGGAGTTTTATCACGAGCGGTTTCGGCGGTTTTAGCAGTTTCAGGTAATTTTGCACGCTTTGCACTAGGAGTAGTAACATTGCCAACACCAATTATTTTACCATTAATAGTAGGAGGTGCAGCAACATGTGGAGCATTAGCATTGCTAGTGGTGGTGGTAGTCCAAACTTTAGCTACATTATTCTCTTTAGCCAGTTTTTCATTTTCTTCTCTATCCCACCTAGCACGCAATTCAGCCATTAATCTTATATTCTCATTAATTCTAACTTGGATGGCATTTTCTGTAGTAACAATTTTATTTTCAATATCCCTATTAGGCATAACTTTCGATTTCAAAAGATCAACATCGGAGGCAAGACTATCAACCTTAGAAGCGAGAATATCAATTTTATTGAGCTTTTCCTCAACAGATTTGTTAAAAGCGGTTTGTGTACTAATAAATTCTTTAAGCATAGCTTCAAGTCCAGGGGTGTGTTCCTATTATTGTTGTAAGAATTCCCATAAAAATTAGCATAACCGTTACCATTATTATAAGGATATGGCCTATAGTTATTACTAGAATTGTTCCGATAAGCATTATTGTTGAAATTATTATTTTTAATGAAATTCACATCAAAATTTTCTTCTTGAGCAACCAATGAAGCTAAAGGAACATTATTTGGATCAACATTAGATCTACCATTCACAAGCATAGACATAATCACATCAATCTTATCACTCAAGGAGGAGGTTTCTTCAACGAGAATTTACCTTCTTACCTTGTGGAGCTCTTTACGTGTGCCATTCAGAGTAATTTATCATCATATCATCAAGAAGCTTTGTAGCCGCCCCCAAAGTGATGGACATAAAGGTACCTCCGGCAGCTGAATCCAATAAATTCCGCGAAGAAAAATTTAGTCCTGCATAGAAGGTTTGGATGATCATCCAAGTAGTCAGTCCATGGGTTGGGCAATTTTTAACCAAAGATTTCATTCTTTCCCAAGCTTGAGCAACATGTTCATTATCTAATTGTTTAAAATTCATTATGCTACTTCTCAAAGATATAATTTTAGCAGGGGGATAATATCTACCAATAAAAGCATCCTTGCATTTAGTCCATGAATCAATACTATTCTTAGGCGGAGATAGCAACCAATCTTTAGCTCTTCCTCTTAATGAGAAAGGAAACAATTTTAATTTTATAATGTCACCATCTACATCTTTATACTTTTGCATTTCACACAATTCAACAAAGTTATTGAGATGGGCAGCGGCATCATCGAGAACTAACACCGAGAAAATTGCTCTCGCATAACAAGATTCGAGTAAAGCAGGTTTAATTTCAAAGAATTATGCTGTAGTAGCAGGTGGAGCAATAGTTGTGCATAAGAAATCATTATTATTTGTGTTTGTGAAGTCACACAACTTAGTATTTTCAGGGGTAGCCATTTTAGCAGTAGTAAATAAAGCAAACTAGATAAAATAAATGCAAGTAAACCAATTTTTTTTGTGTGTTTTTGATATAGAGTGCAAGACAGTAAGTAAAGTAAAGCTAGCAACTATTTTTTTTGTGTTTTGATATAACGCAGCAAACAAAGTAGTAAGTAAAATAAAGCAAGACAAAAACAAAGTAAAGAGATTGGGAAGTGGAGACTCCCCTTGCAGCATGTCTTGATCTCCCCGGCAACGGCGCCGAGAAAATCGATCTTGATGCGTGCGGTTGACACACGTCGGTTGGGAACCCCAAGAGGAAGGTGTGATGCGGACGAGTAGCAAGTTTTCCCTCGGAAAGAAACCAAGGTTTATCGAACCAGGAGGAGCCAAGAAGCACGTTGAAGGTTGATGGTGGCGGAATGTAATGCGGCACAACACCGGGGATTCGGCGCCAACGTGGAACCTGCACAACACAACCAAAGTACTTTGCCCCAACGAAGCGGTGAGGTTGTCAATCTTACCGGCTTGCTTGTAACAAAGGATTAACCGTATTGTGTGGAAGATGATTGTTTGCAGGAAACGATAAAGAACAATTGCAGTGAGATTGTATGCGATGTAAAGAATAGGACCGAGGTCCACAGTTCACTAGAGGTGTCTCTCCCATAAGATAAAAGCATGTTGGGTGAACAAATTACGGTCGGGCAATTGACAAATAGAGAGGGCATAACAATGCACATACATGATATGATAAATATAGTGAGATTTAATTGGGCATTACGACAAAGTACATAGACCGCTATCCGACATGCATCTATGCCTAAAAAGTCCACCTTCGGGTTATCATCCGAACCCCTTCTAATATTAAGTTGCAAAACAACAGACAATTGCATTAAGTATGGTGCGTAATGTAATCAATAACTACATCCTTAGACATAGCATCAATGTTTTATCCCTAGTGGCAACAACACATCCACAACCTTAGAACTTTCTGTCACTGTCCCAGATTTAATGGAGGCATGAACCCACTATCGAGCATAAATACTCCCTCTTGGAGTTATGTAATATCCCAGGTTTAGAGGGAACAAAATGAGAGAACACCAAAGTGTGCATTGCATTCATGCATAGAAAATCCGGGGAATTTTCGCGCTTTCAAATAAAACTTACCACGATAGTCGAAGTTTCACTTGACTTGCTCTGGAATTGAAGTAGATCATCAAGTCAAGCGCTATAAACTTCATTGTGATCTTTGCTAAAACTTTGTTTTGGGTAGAGATGATTTGATCTATGGATTAGATCAAATGGAATTAGATTTACAACAACACATTCTTTAAGAATCAAACCCTAACTTACACAACACTTAAAAGTTAGCAACTACCTTTGTGTGTAATTTAATTCACTTATAAATAAGTTAA
The DNA here is from genome assembly GCF_022539505.1 of Lolium rigidum. Taxonomy (NCBI): domain Eukaryota; kingdom Viridiplantae; phylum Streptophyta; class Magnoliopsida; order Poales; family Poaceae; genus Lolium; species Lolium rigidum. The sequence goes on from NC_061512.1 coordinate 118,288,887, forward strand.
ACCACAGGGTCTAAAGTGCATAAAAGCCACACATTCTTATTTAAATCATAACTTATTAAGTATATGGAATATCATAAAACTAAATCCATTTACATTACGAATTATAGTTCAAACTATTTGAATAAAACTAACTATGAGTATTTTGAAACTCATATGATCATGCCTAGATGAATTCAAACACCAACTATCCAAACTTGAGAAATAACCCTCAACATTAACCTTTTTACCAATATTATAATGTAAATCCAATCAAAGATGGTATGATGACTCATCCACAATAATAAAACCATCCACATGATATTTAGTAGCAAATGCCACTTGGCTATCCAAAAATAAATCATATGAGAGGATAATGATCTATGCCACATGGGATGAAAATATCTACATGACTTGCTTTCCAAGCTTTGCCACCTCATGCTCAAAGGATTGCTATGGATGAGGGCATGACAACTAAGCACCTTACTCATCAAACCAACACAAGAGTCACCACCTATGTGTCATGATACTAGAGCTTGCCCAAGCCTATAAATAGAGCCACACCCTTCATCCATTTGATCATCAAGTACCATCATACATGGGAACAAACACTTAGAGCCACTCCATGCATTATCTAGGATCAAGATGAAGAAGCTAGGAGGTGGAGGCATACCACAAGATGAAGGTTTATCAGATTTCTGAAGAACAAGCTACATAAGATTGCAAGGTAGAATTCCTAGGGAAACCATATATTTCGAGGATCATAGCATCATCTCTTGAGTAGGACCTTAGGATATTCTAAGACATTGAGAAGTGAGAGAAGTTATAATACTAACCATAGCCATGTTCATACAAGCATATTAGAGAAGTACTAAACCTAGTTATTCAAGTCAATAGTTAATCTTGGAGGTGAGAGCCATGTCCCATTAGTAAAACATAACCAAAGCTTATGCCATATCCTAATTCTAGTTGTGTATCATATTGGTGGTCACAACTTAAACCCTAAACTACATGTGAATTCCAACCCATGGATTACTTTGGATTATAATTATAACCCTGCCATGCCTCATGCCTATTTAGACTTCAAATAAGTGAAGCATCATTAAAACCCTAAACTCTTTCACATAGGAATCACTTCACATAAAATATTAAGCCCTAACTTGTGTATCATGGATCACAAGTAATGACCCAAGCCATATATACTTAAAGACTAATGCCATTTGGGAGTAGAATAAAATCAACATTCCATTTTACTTTGCTATCCAAATGCTCTACTTAGTGAACCAAATGAAATAATAATTGATAAAATAGAAACATCATATAAGTAGTTGATTTAACCATAATGAAGATAGGATCTATCCTAAATAAATTAACCTTAAGCTAGTTAATGGAGATTGGTGATTGTAGAGTTTATTCAATCATTTTCCTAAAACCTTAGAAGTAACTCTTCACATAAAATCATGAACCAATCCATTCTCATTGCCATTAATTCTAAACTCTAGCTATAATTATAATATGTGCATAATCCATATTATGATGTAGTAGTCAAACCTAACAAAGTGTTCACCATGCACATGTTCTAAATTTCAAATCAATTAAAACAAGTTTAATTCCTTAATTAACAAAGCAATTGAGATAAAAACATAAACCATATCTATTTTAAATTTAAAATGCACTTCACAAGAACACCAAGTAATCACCCATCAAATAGTTGTTTAAACAATAGAACTATGCGATGAAGTATTTTTATGAAGTGATATTGATATTTAATATTTTAGAACCTGCAAAAATAAACAGAAATCAAATGGGAATTTAAATAACAAGTTTAAAACAGAAAATAAAAAAAAAGAAAAAGAGAGGGGAGAGGACTTACCCTACCAGGCCGCAGCAACCCAGCTTCAGCCCAGAAAGCAGCCCCGCAGCCGAAGCCCAGCACTGGCCCAGCCCACGAAGCAAATCGACCCACGACCACCGTACCGATTCGGGTGCATCAAAATTCGTGCGAAGAGATACACTCTTTCCTTCTTCTTCCCCGGCGTCGACAGCGCGCCTGCGCCAGTAGGCCACGATCACGACGGCGATAAGGACGACCTCGGACGTTGCAGGCGAATCCAAAACCTCTCCCAATCTTCTCTGCGTCCGTCGGTGGCCATCGCGCAGTGATTCGTGCTCAGTTCCAGTGGCAACCTCGCCGCTCCATCTCAGCCGTCACCGGCGGCGAAGTGACCGTTCCGCCCTTCTCTGGAGCTATAAGAACACCGCCAGCTTCTCCAGGAAACCCTAGAATCTCGCCGCCCATTCATTCTTCCTCAATCGCTCTCTATCTCTCACTAGAACCACCCACAGAGTCCGAGCCGGTTCTCCGGCTAGCCGTCGATTGAGAGCACCCGGAGTCCGTGGCGTAGCTCCTTGGATGCGCCGATGCCGTAGGGACTTCCTGGCGGAAGGAATCGAGAGGGGAAGCTCGGGGCGAGGTCAATTTGGGATTTTCCCCTTGCAACCGATTTCCGGGATTCGCGACGGTGAGCTCGTCTCCGACCACCAACATCCTCGTCGAGCACATCATCATATTCAGGGTGAGCATACGCACCTCTGGAGCCTTTTATTTTGCTCTGTCATCCATCCTAGCATCAGATTCGATTCCTCGCCGGAGTAAACCGCCGCGGGACATGAACGCCGGCGTAGCTCCGGTGATCTCCTTGCCAAACCAACACCACCATTGTGTTTAGTGAATCGAGGCGAGTCAGAAACCCCGATGAGTCCATCCCGGGAAGCCATAAAACGGCGGCGCGCCGTGCGGCCGACCGCCGGCGTCAAGCCGCCGGCAAGGTCAACATGGCCTGTAGGACCCCGCGTAGTCTTTGGACTGGTCCACGCCAACGTGGCATCCAACGTGGCGATAGCCCCACCTGTCAGTCTCTCCGTGTGTAGAGTGAATCGGTATGTTTAGCCTTTTTGTTTATTTCAAATTCCAGAAAATAGCTGAAACTTTACAGAAATAGATTAAATTCATTTCAACTCAGAAAAATATGAATAATATATCAAAATACTCACAAAAATAAACTCTATTCAAATAAAATATAAAACAAAAATGTATGTCAAAATAAAATTTCACTTATTTTTAACCTTATTAATTATGCCATTTCAATTATTTAAAATACAATTTAAATTCAATAAATTGTTAAGTGTAAAAATTAAATTTTAACTATTCAATAACTAAGTAAAATGTTAGGAGTAATTCTATTTACCATATTTGCATTCACTTAATTATTAGAGGTAATTCATAAACCCTAATTGCAAATAACTATTTTCTATTTTCTTTAAATAGTAATAACTCAAGAAAATATTATAAGCCAATATTATTTTGATAAATCAAAACTTATTTACTTAAACATCTTTAGTTAACAAGTTACATATTTTAAAACCTAATAACAATTGTTAAACCCTAGTTTTGAATTAAACCTAAATAGGAGTTACCCTAATTATTAATTCTGTGAAGATTAATAAAATGCTAAAACCATTATTAATTTGTTTCAAAATAATTAGTGACCACATCTCTATTGTCAATTATAATTTTAAGGAGTTGTACATAATTTAGAAACCCTAGTTTCAATTTGAGTAAGACCTTGATCCCATTATTTCATGTGATCATCCTAAATTAGTGCAACCCTAAAAACCTAGGGGTTTAGCCCATGTGATCATAGCCACTTCAACTTTACATGTAGAGCCCTGATGAGTAACCAATGAATGCATGTATATGATCCACCAACATAGAACCAATTCACATGAGATTATCATTTCATGTTCCTATTCTTAATTAAAACCTATATGATTCACTAGTGCCACCTAGGTATAAACCCTAACTTGTTAATTGAATTAGTACCACTAACCACTATCCTATATACCATACCATTAAGATCAACCTCAATCATTAAACCCTAGTAGAACCATAATGATAAACCCTAGTATCAACTTTGTGTAGCAAATCACATCACATGCTCCTATTCAACTAAACCCTACTTAGGAATGATAATCCACTTAGCTTAGAAACTATTAGAGATTATTTGGTAAAGCAAATATGAAGTCATAGTAAACCCTAACTCATAGCAACACCTTGATAACCATCCTTTGATATGATGCTTAGGAGAAACCATAGTAATAAACCTACTAATACTTACTACATGTAGATCACTTCTACTTAAGCACCAACCAGTCCTATTAGTAAACCCTAATAGCACTTAGCTCCTATTTAAAGTAGTTCATATTCTTATTTTAACCTGTTCTTCAAAAGTTATTCTTTTGAAGTACAAATGTCAATCAAACCTTAGAAGCCCTATCCTTCTTTGAGATACTCATTATTTCTTAAACCACATGTTCTTCAAAAGTTATTCTTTTGAAGTATAGTATAAATAATCATCAACCATGTTCTATAGAACTTAAAATTGACAACTGATCCTTACATATTATTCCACCACTATTCTTTATGTGTACCATTGTTATAATGTCTTATATCACTTAATTACGATGCTAATATAACCAAACCCTAATAAGAACCTTGTTTGAGAACCATTCTAAAAGTGCAACCAACCCTAAAGAAATCTTTACAACTCATACATCCTAAATCATCGAGGTTAGATTACGCTCGGGACGTTTGCATCTCATACTATGCATTATAGCATCTTTGCCGAGTTCTTTAAACATTGTCCTTACCGGACGATGATGGTATTTCAGAATTTGGAGTTATCACGTATCGAAGCTTTTGCTGCATAATCTTGCGGTCAAGAAAGGCAAGTTCATCGCTTGCTCATGTCATTTGATTATTTGTATCAAACTATATGCAAAGTACTATACTTATCACTCATGCATTGAAAAGCAAAGTATTATTTTACAATTATGAATGTGACTATGTGGTGGGCAATGGAACCATGGTATGTGTTGATATGGTGGAGGTTCCATTGCAATGGGTTATATCACCCTAGGATTAATTACCAATGCCGTCCAGGTGATTCTAGCGCCGTACATATCGCGTTATCCATAAGATCTATAATGGCTCGGGGAAGTCAGTTGTATCTTTTCCCTTACGCACGCCAACGGATCGGAGAGACGGTGGGGTGTTGGAGGCTACTGCCGCAATAGGTTGGGAAATCCTTTTAAATCCCCATCCATTAGTGATGATAATCTCTTCGATCTATGAGGGATTGTCCGGAGTACACCATGAGTAAAGCCGTATTATCGGGGGAAGTCTACAGGAGGTGTACGGTCGGACAAAAGGGTGGGTTTGCAGGGTCGCGGAGAAGGCAGTGATTGGCTTGGATCTTATACTGGGCCTCACACCAAAGGAAGTGTGGACGAGTTGAGGACATACTCTCAGCCGGCAACATGGTTAAGATCTCTTGTGGGGTAAAGTAACGCACCTCTGCAGAGGGTATCAAGAATTGTGACTGTCACTCCCTGTTCCGGGAAGGGAACTGCGAACGCGGCAGGAAAGGAACTCCACGAAGTTCTAGTCAACCTGTGAAGACCGACGGGCATAGTTTTCAGAATAAAATAAACCTTTTGAAGAAATGTTTATGAAAACTTGCATTGGCCTATGACTTTCTGGTCTATGGCTGTAGCTAGTGCATGATACACCTATTTCCTAATATGAACTTGCTGAGTACGCTCGTACTCATTATATCTCGTTTGAACCCCCTTCTTAGATCAATGCACTGAAGGAGAAACTACCGTGGAACTCGAAGACAAAGGAGTCAACTGCAACAAGATGAAGAATTCAATCAAAGAAGTCAATGGAGTCAACTTCTGCATCAGCTAAAATGAAAACCTAGACTAGTAATAGAAGGGAACCTTTCCCTAATCATAGCACCTAAGTAGCTAGATTTCCATAGCAAGCCAATTAGATCTTAAACTTGAGTTAGCAATAAGATAGACTACGAGTCGTTCTTCTGGAGCTTTATTTGAAGTTTTACCTCACTTTGTAAAGTAGGAGGTTGTGTTGATCTTATGTAAACAGTTCGTGTGTACTTCTATAGACATACCTTGGACTCGCATATGTTTCTGTTGTACCACTCTGAGAGATGTAATATGGGTGGAACGGTGTTTCACTTGTGTTATGTCAACGACTTGTGTACTACAACATGCAGTGGTACGCGGGGTCACCACAGCTGGTATCAGAGCAAATGCTTTGACCCTAGGATTAAAACCCTTTAAAGGAGACCTTTAGGTTTGGTAGTGTCTATAGGAAGTGTTTTAGCTAAGCCAACTATGCTAAACCAACTATTCTTTTGACTTGAGATGGGTATTCACTTGAGAATAATCCTGACACACTTGAGTCAATATTTCTTATCTATTTTCTTAAGTGAAGTTAGTTAGTTATCTTGCTTCATTCCAAATAATTAGAACACCATTGAAGCTTAAGATAATGGGTGGTAGTGGACCACAATTGGTATACAATACATGGTAGTCCAAAGAGAGGATACAACCATAAGGAAGATATCCTATTGGAAGAAGTATACCAATGCAAGTTATAGTTAAGTAAGAGTCATTAAAAATATCAAATGGCTGATGTTAAGTAAGGGAGATACGTTATATAAGGTAGTATATGTCTATGATGAGTCAATCATAGGAGGTAAGGAAGAGTGATAGGAGTTACATGAGTCTACTTTCAATAATAAACTAGGAACTCATATATGATTCACTTGGAAATCATGGTATGATGGAGTAGAGCATCATAAGTATGATAACAAAAGGATGATAAGGAGTAGGATTTAAGGAATAGTTCGAAAGCTTAGGCCTTAAAATCCTAATAACTGTACCAAGTATGTTAGAACCATAGTCCTTAATTTAGTGAAGGCTTATTGAGAGCATGTCACATAGAGAAATCATAGAGATATAGGTGGTATATTCTAAACAATCATGTGTTTAGAGTAGACATGTTAGTACTAATTGTATTATAGGAAGTAGTCCTCAATAGCACATATATATGGTATACTATTTTGTTAGTACTTCCAAAGAAAACTAGGTTAACTTCAACTATCCCAAGCCATTTTGTTTCAAGTTTGTCTCATTGCAAATGTGCAATTAAGATAAATGTTGAGACAAATAGTAGAAATTCACGTATTCGTGCTAAGTATCACGACCTAAACCTATGTAATGTGGTGTTATATACTACACATCTGATCCTGATGTTTAGGGATGTCTTACCCAACTATTATATTCAGGCATATAAGGATGTGTATTATAAGCACAAAGCTGAATCTTCTTGGATTTTATTGGATTTTCATTGATTGACTAGATCCATACATGAAGTGTGACTTTGATATGCAAATGCATGTTGCAATATCAATCTCTTACTTGATGTTATAGGTCTAGAGGGTAAAGGTATTCGTGTGAGGAAGTGACGAATTATGAAGATTTTGGAAGACAAGATGAAGGTTCACTAGAAGAAAGAAGTCAAATTGTGGGAAGCAACCACAATACTCTAAAGGAAGGACTAATCAAACTCACTTTTATCCTTAATCAAGGAGTAATTCAACATGGAAGTACCATGAAAGTGAGAAAAATAGTGAATATGGAGTAGAAGAAGTAGAGCTGTATTCATTATGGAAGAAGGGAATGCAAGTGAAGTCACTTACAATACTATTTTCATAGTGTCAACAAGTGGTTTCTTGCAAAACAAACCCTGCAAGAAGGAAAATAGACAAGTGAAGTCGTAGCTGGTATAATAAGACCACAGCTGATATAGGATAACCATGAAGAGAAAGAATGTAAAGTGAGGTATATCTTAACTAAAGCTATGTAAGTACACTACAAGAAAAGTTGCCATGGCCGACGAAGTTGAAGTCGCGCCGTGGTTGCTGGTGTACCATGGCCGACGATTTTGGTCCCTCCGTGGTGCATGTCAAAACTTTTTTTTCTCGTTTTTGAGGCCACCTAGCCCGACGAAAGCGGCCAAAACGTCGCGTATGGTGGCCCGGGACGTGGTGCATCGCGAATTCTCGGGTTCGCCGGCCGAGTCAACGCAAATCCGCACCGCCGAGGGATGTAGGGCCCGGATGGCAGCCTCTCCGGCATTGTTTTTTTCTCGATCGCGCCATCTCGTTCAACGTTCTCCGATCGAGCCGTTTACGATGCGGGATCATGGGTCCCGCATGTCATCCTCTATGAACCAAAATTCTTTCTATTCTTGGATTTTTTTGACCCCACGATTTACGGCTACTTCCTTTTTCTTTTGATCCCTTGCCGCCTTGGAAACGTTGAGACCGCTGTCTGCTAAATGGGACCCGCATGTCATCCTCTATGTGCAATCAACTTTCTTTTCTTGGAGTTTTTTTGGCACCTCAAATTTGGTCACTTGCCTTTTTCTTTCGATCCCCTGCCGCCTCTCAAACGGTGATACCGCTGCTGCTAAATGGGACCCGCATGTCATCCTCTATGCACTATAAAACTTTCTTTTCTTGAATTATTTTTGGCACCTCATATTTGGTCACTTGCCTTTTTCTTTCGATCCCTGCCGCCTCTCAAACGGTGATACCGCTGCTGCTAAATGGGACCCGCATGTCATCCTCTATGTACTATAAAACTTTCTTTTCTTGGAGTTTTTTTGGCACCTCAAATTTGGTCACTTGCCTTTTTCTTTCGATCCCCTGCCGCCTCTCAAACGGTGATACCGCTGCTGCTAAATGGGACCCGCATGTCATCCTCTATGCACTATAAAACTTTCTTTTCTTGAATTATTTTTGGCACCTCATATTTGGTCACTTGCCTTTTTCTTTCGATCCCCTGCCGCCTCTCAAACGGTGATACCGCTGCTGCTAAATGGGACCCGCATGTCATCCTCTATGTACTATAAAACTTTCTTTTCTTGAATTATTTTTGGCACCTCATATTTGGTCACTTGCCTTTTTCTTTCGATCTCATGCCACGTTTGAAACGTTGAGGAACCTGCTGGCTCATGGGACCCGCATGTCATCCTCTATGTGCTATAAAAGTTTCCTTTGTTGGATTTTTTTCACCCGCTGATTTTTGGCAATTACCTTTTTCTTTTGATCCCCTGCCGCCTTTCAAACGGTGAGTACAGCTGCTGGCTAATGGGACCCGCATGTCATCCTCTATGTACTATAAAACTTTCTTTTCTTGAATTATTTTTGGCTCCTCATATTTGGTCACTTGCCTTTTTCTTTCGATCTCATGCCACGTTTGAAACGTTGAGGAACCTGCTGGCTCATGGGACCCGCATGTCATCCTCTATGTGCTATAAAAGTTTATTTTCTTTAAATTTTTTTCACCCTCTGATTTTTGGCTATTTCCTTTTTCTTTTGATCCCCTGCCGCCTTGGAAACGTTGGGTAAGCTGCTGACTCATGGGACCCGCATGTCATCCTCTATGTACAATCAACTTTCTTTTTCTTTTGATCTCAAGCCGCATTTGAAACGTTGAGACCGCTGCTCGCTAAATGGGACCCGCATGTCATCCTCTACGTACAATAAAGTTTCTTTTCTTGGATTATCTTTGGCTCCCGATATTTTGTCACTTGCCTTTTTCTTTCGATCTCATGCCGCCTTTGAAACGTTGAGTAAGCTGCTGGCTCATGGGTCCCGCATGTCATCCTCTACGAACAATAAAAGTTTCCTTTCTTGGAGTTATTTTTTACCCCTAATTTATGGCTATTTGCCTTTTTCTTTTGATCTCCTGCCCCCTGCGAAACGATGAGGACGTCTGTTGGCAGGTCGGTCCCACATGTCATCCTCTATGAACAATAAAAGTTTCCTTTGATGGATTTATTTTGAACCCCTAATTAATTTACGGATATTTCCCCTGCCGCCTTGGAATCGTTGAGGATGCTTGCTGCCTCATGGGTCCCGCATGTCATCCTCTCGGAACGGTAAATGTTTATTTTCTTGGATTTTGTTGACCAAACGATTTTTGGCTTATTTTTTCTTTCGATCACTCGCAGCCTTTAAAACGTTGAGGACGCTGCCGGCTCACGGGTCCCACATGTCAACCTCTATGAACAATAAACGCTGAGGCTGCTGCTGCCTCATGGGTCCCGCATGTCATCCTCTCAGAACGAAAATGTTTCTTTTCTTGGATTTTTTACCAACAGATTTTTGGTTTATTTTTTCTTTCCATCCCCTGCCGCCTTTAAAACGTTGACGACGCTGTTGGCTCATGGGTCCCCGATGTCAGCCTCCCGTACAAGAAACATATGATATCTTGATTATTTTGCAGACAATAAACAATGTATTGCGCTCCGAGCTATTTCAAACGGATAATTAAATCTTTATTTTTACATAAACAAACTTATATGTTGAATCTCCTTGTTTTTTTGTCTTTGCGAAGCATAGGACTTTCCTGTTTTTTTGAAAATTCGGAACTTTCCTGTTTTGGAGTGGGCTGAAATTGTACGAGTCAAAAGGCCTAGCGAGGATAGTTCGAAGGCCCGGATGTCCGGATGCAGCCCAATTGAAATCTTTCTTCTTGGATTTTTTTCACCCCCGATTTACGGCTACTTCATTTTTCTTTTGGTTCTGTGCCGCCTTGGAAACGTTGAGACCTCTGCTGCAAAATGGGACCCGCATGTCATCCTCTACGTACAATAAAATTTCTTTTCTTGGATTATTTTTGGCTCCTGATATTTGGTCACTTGCCTTTTTCTTTCGATCCCGTGCAGCCTCTCAAACGTTGATACCGCCGTCGCTAATTGGGACCCGCATGTCATCCTCTATGTACAATCAAGTTTCTTTTCTTGAATTATTTTTGGCTCCTGGTATTTGGTCACTTGCCTTTTTCTTTCGATCTCATGCCACGTTTGAAATGTTGAGGAACCTGCCGGCTCATGGGACCCGCATGTCATCCTCTATGTACTATAAAAGTTCATTTTCTTTGTTTTTTTTCACCCTCCGATTTTTGGCTATTTCCTTTTTCTTTTGATCCCCTGCCGCCTTGGAAACGTTGAGTAAGCTGCTAGCTCATGGGACTCGCATGTCATCCTCTATGTCCATCAACTTTATTTTCTTGGATTTTTTTGACCCCCTAATTTCTGGCTACTTTCTTTTTCTTTTGATCTCAAGCCGCATTTGAAACGTTGGGACCGCTGCTGCAAAATGGGACCCGCATGTCATCCTCTATGTAAATAAAGTTTCTTTTCTTGGATTATCTTGGGCTCCTGATATTTTGTCACTTGCCTTTTTCTTTCGATCTCATGCCGCCTTTGAAACGTTAAGTAAGCTGCTGGCTCATGGGTCCCGCATGTCATCCTCTACGAACAATAAAAGTTTCCTTTCTTGGAGTTATTTTTTACCCCTAATTTCTGGCTATTTGCCTTTTTCTTTTGATCTCCTGCCCCCTTTGAAACGATGAGGACGCTATTGGCAGGTCGGTCCCACATGTCATCCTCTATGAACAATAAAACTTTCCTTTGATGGATTTATTTTGAACCCCTAATTAATTTCTGGATATTTCCTTTTTTCTTTTGATCCCCTGCCGCCTTGGAATCGTTGAGGATGCTGCTGCCTCATGGGTCCCGCATGTCATCCTCTCATAACGGTAAATGTTTATTTTCTTGGATTTTGAATACCAAATGATTTTTGGCTTATTTTTTCTTTCGATCTCCTGCCGCCTTTAAAACGTTGAGGACGCTGCTGGCTCACGGGTCCCACATGTCAGCCTCTAACATTAAACGCTGAGGATGCTGCTGCCTCATGGGTCCCGCATGTTATCCTCTCAGAACGAAAATGTTTCTTTTCTTGGATTTTGTACCAACAGATTTTTGGTTTATTTTTTCTTTCCATCCCTGCCGCCTTTAAAATGTTGACGACGCTGCTGGCGCATGGGTCCCCGATGTCAGCCTCCCCGTATAAGAAACATGTGATATCTTGATTATTTTGCAGACAATAAACGGTGTATTTTGCTCTGAGCTATTGCAAAGGGATAAATTAAATCTTTATTTTTACATAAACAAACTTATATGCTGAATCTCCTTGTTTTTTTTTCTTTGCGAGGCATAAGACTTTCCTGTTTTGGAATGGGCTGAAATTGTACGAATCAAAAGGCGTCCGGCGGGATAGTTTGAAGGCCCGGATGGCCGAAGCAGCCCAATTGAAATATTCCATTTCTTGGATTTTTTGACACCCTTATTTCGGGCTACTTCCTTTTTCTTTTGGTCATGTGCCGCCTTGGAAACATTGAGACCGCTGCTGCAAAATGGGACCCGCATGTCATCCTCTATGTACTATAAAGATTCTTTTCTTAGATTATTTTTGGCTCTTGATATTTGGTCACTTTCCTTTTCCTTTCGATCTCATGCCGCCTTTGAAACGTTGAGGAAGCTGCTGGCTCATGGGTCCCGCATGTCATACTCTATGAACAATAAAGTGTCCTTCATTGGATTTATTTTTTACCCCTAATTTCTGGCTATTTACCGTTTTCTTTTGATCCCCTACCCCCTTTGAAACGATGAGGACGCTACTGGCAGGTCGGTCCCACATCCTCTATGAACAATAAAAGTTTCCTATGATGGATTTATTTTTGACCCCTTTTGATCCCCTGCCGCCTTGGAATCGTTGAGGATGCTGCTGCCTCATGGGTCCCGCATGTCAGCCTCTCAGAACGGTAAATGTTTCTTTTCTTGGATTTTTTTACCAACTGATTTTTGGCCTTTGTCTTTCTATCTCCTGCCGCCTTTAACACGTTGGGGACGCTGCCGGCTCAGGGGTCCCACATGTCAGCCTCTATGAACAATAAACCTTTTGTTTGATTTATTATTGACCCATAATTTCTTGGTATTTGCCTTTTTCTTTCGATCTCATGCCGCCTGCGAAACGTTGAGACCGCTGCTGGCTCATGGGTCCCTGTCAGCCTCTATGAACAGTAAAAGTTTCCTTTGTTTGATTTATTTTTGACCCTAATTACCGGCTATTTGCCTTTTTTTATCCCCTGCCGCCTTTGAAACTAAGAGGACGCTGCTGGCCCATGGGTCCCACATCTCAGCCTCTCTGAACGATAAACCTTTCCTTTCTTTTTTTCGATCCCGTGCCGCCTTGGAAAATGTGAGACCGCTCCTGCAAAACGGGACCCATATGTCATCCTCTATGTACAATAAAAGTTTCTTTCCTTGGATTATTTTTGGCACCCGATATATGGTCACTTGCCTTTTTTCGATCCCTGCCGCCTTTAACACGTTGGGGACGCTGCCGGCTCGTGGGTCCCACATGTCAGCCTCTATGAACAATAAACATTTCATTTCTTGGATTTATTTTTGACCGCTGATTTCTGGGAACTTTGCTTTTTCTTTCGATCCCCTGCCGCCTTTGTTAAAGTTGAGGACGCTGCTGCAAAATGCGTCCCACATGTCAGCTTCTCTGTACGATAATTGTTTCCTTTCTTGGATTTTTTTCCACGGCTGGCCGATGGGTCCACGATGTCAGCCTCTATGTACAAGAAATATGTGATTTCTCGATATGTTTTAACCCGAGATATGTAGGATACTTGCTTTTTTCGATCCCTTTTGTTTGTCTTTACCTTCAAATGTTGAGGGACGCTACTGGCAAATGGGTCCTGCTCTAGCATTCTCAACTGAAGGAAAAACTGAAATATTGCCTATTCATTTGTTCTTCGTACTCCATGCACATAATCCATACTAACTGTTGATCCGGGTTAATTTTAGTTCAACTTAATTAGTTCAAATTTGATCTACGAGGAAGTATGTAATATATTTTGGGTTCACAACACTACACTTGTTAACAACAATCGATGAAGAGGTTTGTCATTTTTTTTAAACTACAAATACACTCTAAGATCTTGCAAACCGATAGAATAAATCTTGGAACTTTAAATAATTTATGAAAATTTTGAAATCAACTATATGAATATATCAAAATATAGAGCCCATGTAGATGCGCATACGGCTATGCGCATTTAAAAAGAATCATAATCATAATTGATACGAAATAAAAATAACTTTATATTTAGAATCTCGGTTTCTTGAGGGCCAATCATAGGATCTCCGTGTTTAAATTAGGAAGGGCCCCAATGGCATGAGTCGGAGGCCCATTAAATGTTTTTGGATTGTTATCGGCGAAGCAAGCAGGCTGACAGCAATCACCATGTACATTGCCGGCGGCAGCCAAAAGTACAAACAATTGGCCCATGCAGGGAAGGTAGTACTTTTTTTATTGGGAAGGTTGTCTGGGCTAACCCAAAAAAAAAGTGGTGCTACATGGGGTAGCACTTGAACCCGGAATGAGACCATGAACAGTACATATGCTACATGCTACAGTACTTAGTTCTTAGCTATCTATTTTCGATCCAACGTCCAAATCTACAAGTCAACCAAGCTGTTCATCCGTAGCTTGGCGATGTCAAGGCGGTGGATCCCGGACGCTTGAACCCATGATCGTTGCGAGGGTTGCCTATTTGCGCATAATATGTTTTGTCGGCGGGCACTTCACTAGTTTGTGCAAAACATATCCAGCGCGAGGATTCGAAAAAACAACACGTTTTTTCTTTACGGAAACAACGAGAACATCTCATGTTCATCACAATCCAGCCAACATAAGCACATAATAATTAATAGTACAACTAGAGAGCTGTACATATAAATAAGGTTTGTCAAGCTTCATGCACTAGCCAACGCAACCAAAAGTCCGAACCGATGGAAAGGGCTAGGCAATCCACTTATACATCTGAACACCCCTCCTCACGTGTGACCGGAAGAAGGGAAGAGGTCAACACAAGGAGACTCTCAAGAGGCATATACGTGGACTCCGAGGAGGGCAACGGAGGGCAGCACCAATTTTTAGGATAAATTACGAAAGCCAGGTCTCGAACTCGAGACCCTGGGCTCTGATACCATGCCAAGCTTCATACACAAGCCAACGCAACCAAAAGTCCGAACTAATGGAAAGGGCTAGGCAATCCACTTATACACCCCCCCCCCTCACATGTGACCACAATCCAGTAATGGTACCATCATGTTCACCACAATACATCATCATTATAGTACAGAACATTTGTAAGACAACTTAATGCAGCTGTGATTCATTTTGTTGCCCCAGCGATGGGTGATAACCTGAACACCATATAACCTTCTCACAGCAATTGTAACCAAATATGAGCACCTGCAATGATTTGGTGTCAATCTTCTTGAAGGTCAGGAGGTATCCTACCTTCAAGTCATGTGCTTTGACAAACTCCGGCCATCCTGCGTCCATTAAAACATTGCCATCTTGTTGCTTCAGGTCCACAATCCAGGTGCATGCAGTGGACATCTTCGGGTTGATGGACTCTGGACACCCACCGTAAAACCGGGGTAGAACACGGCCGGGGATGGTAATCACCTCTAACTCCGATGTACATAGTACCTTGCGAAGCCGTCGGCGGTATTCTCCTCATCGATGCGCCTAAACACCTTGCACACTCGGGGCTGGCTCTACGGATGTCTCCTTCCATGATAAGCTCTCTCCAAGCTTGAGCTTCTTGTTTGAACACCGCAAAAAGAGGCCTCAATTAGATAATGCCTCTAGCTTCGACCGTAATTCCAAGCAAATGCATAATCAAAGGCACCTAGCAAAGTCAGCGGATCATTGTTCTTATCGAACACACGGTCCGAACAATAAGCTTCGAATCTAGCTAGGCTGATATGTACAACCTTGTATCATCAAATTATTCAGCATAGTGTATCATTGTATCGCGAAGCCAAATCGATATAAATAGTAGCTATGAGAATAGAAATCAAGCTAGCATGAGCCATGCATGCTTGCTGGCTAGGTCTAGCATCGAGTAATGCATCTGCAGTTCATCATCCGCCGGTAATAGATCGACCAAGCAAACAAAAAAAAAATCAGCGTCGGCCTAAAGAGTCCATAAGCCAGACATGCATGCTCGGTGTCCTCATATGTGATTATCGGCCGTGGATTGACCAATATCATATTTGAACGATTATTATTGCACACATTAGATCCAGTCCCAACCTAGCTAGCATGCGTGCATGTGTAGCCCGAGTCTTTACCGGAGGATTAATATATACACTCGGATGAGAGAAATAGTCTATATCAAACAATGCTAAGCAACCGGCAATACAGCTTAGATATAATAAAGATGTGACCGGCAACCCTAGTGATTCGGGGGAAACATACCGCCATTGCAGCCATGGACCGAGAGAATCGGGGATGCCGCGCCGCCTTAGTGGAGTTTTTAGGTGCGACGTCGCCGCATCCGTAGAGGACGGAGTCCAAGCCGCGTAGTCCGAGCGGTGGTGGACGCCGGTGGTGTAGGGAGAGGACTCGGGGGAGATGGACGGCGAGGGATGCGGGGAGATCCGAACATGAGGGACTGTGAGAAGCCGAGAATTATACATCAGCAAGGGAATAAATGCGCGTGTCCCCCCGGTCAAAAAAAATGCGCGTTTCTTGGAGGAACGAAGCCGGGTACGCAGGAATCCACACAGAAAACTTCACCCGGCGGGTCACCGGGCTTTATCAGTATCTGGTGGGGCCCGGACCTACATACCAGTGAGACAGGTCGTGTGGGTTATGATCCGATCAGTGTGCACACAGAAATTGCATTCGGAGCTAAGGGCCTCAGACTATGTTGTACTATACAGTATATCCGTTTCTTTTGGTAAAATGAAAACGATACTCCATCTGATCCTCATTACTTGATGATAAAATGGATGTCTCTACAACTAATATGTGTCTAGATACATCTATATGAGAGCGTACGTGTTTGTACTTGTGTATCTCAAAAAAATATGGATCGGAGGGAGCATTAAGAGGTGTCAAAAAAAACGCAAACAAACATGGATGTAAGCAGTTGAGTATTAAACCAGTGCGTAAAATACCTTTATATCTCGACCATGTAACAATGAATATGAGAAGTTTTGGGGGTTTGACCATCTGCACTTGTGTTCGCTACAATCAGATCAAAAAAATTGGTCACTTTTACACTTCCTAAAATAAAATGTATTTTGCCCCGAGATTTTACAAGCTCGTACAAGAAAGCATTGACTACATATGGGATATATCACATTTACACTTACAAATCTATGAATATTTCAAAATGTTGAGCTCCATGTAGCTAGGTATAATACAAATCATCTGACCGCACATTGAAACTACCGCAGCATATCACAGTAAATTAAAGTAAAATAAAACATGTCTAACATATACTATATTAGCTAATTAACAAAGTCTCATCACGGTGTATCGATCCCCGGTTCAGCTTAATACAAAAACCGAGTTCAGCATGAACATCGGCAGGGCACTACCCCGGGTCCAAAAGCGAGCATCTAGTTAATTCAATAAAATATTGAGGTGTTTCTGATCCCCTCTTCCTAAAAGCACTGCAGATCATGCATGCAACTAAGGGTGATCAGCACAAAATATTACCCTGCGGGTGGAGGTGTTACGGTCGTAGATCAACACATTCATCAAGGAAGTGTCTTTCACCTCGAAGACGAGAATGTCATCGAGCTGCGGTTCATGCGCCTCTGCAAACCCGAACCAACCATCCTTCAAGACCAGTTCACCACTGGTACTCATCGATGTGCACATACCGGGCGCAGCCTACGCTCGTCTTGAGCTTGATAGGCACTGGGAAGAATCCCTTTCGGACATTGCTTGAATTCTATGGGGATGACCAACATATACATGTCATCGTTGCCATCCAGTTGCACATAGAAGCGCGAGGGCTGAGGAGGGTCCGCCGAGTGACCAACCCGTTTAGGGCGGCCTTTCCCTCGCCCTTTTAATATAAAACGTTGAATTGCTGCATCACGCCTGCCCGTCACCTTCGGCTTTTTGGCTAGTGAGTTTCTTTGAATTCTGAACTCGGGGGTGCGAGAGGACATGTACAATCGACGAGTCCTAAGACGTAGTTGCTCATTGACGTTGGAGCGAGTTTGCTTCTGCATCTAGTTAAGCACGGTATATATCAAT
Organism: Lolium rigidum; assembly: GCF_022539505.1. Lineage (NCBI taxonomy): Eukaryota > Viridiplantae > Streptophyta > Magnoliopsida > Poales > Poaceae > Lolium > Lolium rigidum. The sequence continues at coordinate 118,306,796 of NC_061512.1, forward strand.
CAACGGCATATAAATCAGAACGTAACATACATGGAGAAAATGCATCTAGCTATCTCTTTAATTAGTTTGCACAAAATCTAGCAGCAGCAAGACAATTTGATTTTACAGTGCGAGCAAGCTTTCAGACTTTCTGAAACAGGTAACATGGAGCATATATTTGTATGTTCAGACTGCCAAACCCTGCTCTGTGATGGATACTATTACTTAACATCTTTTTTTGCCAGAACTAGTACTTAACATCTACTGTTTCCCGTCATTAAAAAAACATTTGCAGAAGAATACTAGTTTCCCATCATTAAAGAAAACAGAACTTGTTTAAAACCCCAACTATCATTGACTACTTACACCGCATCCTAGTGAGTTCGGGACAACTTACGGCCACTTTTGGTGGTGCCGCCACCGGAGAAGACCGTGCCGCGGGGGTTGGGGTCGGCGCGGCCGAGAAGGCTGGTGCCGCCGCCGGGGAAATCGGTGCCGAGCCGGATGGTGCTTCCGGCGGAGAAGAAAGTACCGCGAGAGATGGAACCGACGCTGCCAAAGGGTAAGAAACGGATGTACTCGTAGATCCTTCTCTAGTCACGATCTGGATAGAAGAGACTGGACGTCCATCAAGCTGCTGGAGGATGCGGTGGATCAAATCGGCTGAGTTCAGGAAATATCGGCGATGTTCATCTGTGTCGGCGGCCGTTACCGCCAGGCAGCTGCCGGTGGAGGGAGGAGGCGAGCCGTTCATGGCAGTCATTAGTGTAAAAGAGGTGAAGTAGGTGGGAGAGATAGAGGGTTCGGGACTGAAGTAATTGTAGTCTGCTCTCTCATTTTTACAAGCATGCGTCCTCAGGCAGATTTTTTTTTAGATGCGTACTCAGGCTGCTTTGTCAAACCAGGGCCTCAATGAAGCCCAGTTAACTATTTCTCCGCTAAAAGCGCACTATAGCATATCTAGAGGGTCCACGCTTAGTAATTTTGCACGCTGTGGCGCTATTTGCGAAACAGCATGCTATATCGTCCTACTTCATAGTGTTAGCGCGCTATTTTTTTCAGGCAAGTTGCTTTCACTTTTTCGTGGTGATGAACTACAATCTGTTGGTTCCACTTCTAAGTCAGAAGATAATATCGCTCATGCTAATATGTTTTAATAAATAATTTATACTATGTTGTTGCCTTGTGAAATGTTGATGTTAGCCTTCTAAAATACTTGAGATCTATTTCTATATGTGGTTATGTATGTATGATTCAGTCACTTTTGGACTATATATATCTATTCGCTCTAGTAAAATTATTTATTTTTAGGCTATATTTAGTATTATTTTGAAAATGCTATTTAAAATATACCACACTATTACCACGATATAGCGTTCATATCGTTTGAAGGAGGCTGCCGCTAATTCATTTAACACGCTATTTTACGCGTTTGGCGGCCTGCATCCAGGCTGGTGGGGAAATACCGTACCCAAGTGCTTAAAAGATTGCAATTTTTAGCAGGAAAACATTAGGGCACGTCCAACACAGGCGCTACTGCAAGGGGCGTGAAACTCTTTTCACCAGTCCTAGCTACGGCACCGGAACCAACAGGAAGTCAGTCTGCCATCAGCAATTAGCGCTGTAAGGAGAGTACATGGAGGATTTTACAATCTTTTCACATTCATTTGTTCTCTATTAGCGCCATATAGTATATAGCATTGTAATGCCCTTATACTCCTCTCAACATTAAAAAAAGGTGTGCATATACTAATAATAGTTGCTGAAATGAAACTAAAAATAAACGGACATGCACGGTTTACGAAGGATGGAAATACAGAGTTCATCACCATCCGTTTAAATAAGATTAGATTACTTCAATGTGGGCTACATACACACTAAAATGAGTAAACGGACACACTGAAATGGGTCAAGGTATATAAGATTCAGAAAAAAGGAAGAGCATATTAAGATACGGAACGAGTTACTTGAATTGTTCAAATATATCGTACAAAAAAGATTATTTTCTCCAGAAAGATTCATGGCTCAGTTTAGGGTTGCATCAACATGCGGATATTTTTCAGACTAGGCTTAAACCACATTGTCGCCTGTCAGGAAATCCCCAACCTTCTTTTGGAAGGGTGATAACTCCCATGAGCTCATTTTCCCCTTGCTGTGCGAGTTACAACGACAAATACAACTAAATGCTGGTTCCCGAAATGCATAGTACGCGATGTACACACAATTTGACCTCATGAATGGAGTCAATTTTCCATCGGGAGCATTGCCATCATTTATCTTCGGGTTCATTGGATAATTCAGTCCAATGAACGAGAGTGTGTGCCAAGGCTGTCAACTCGACTCCAATTGGGTCCAATCGGGGATAGATCTTTCTCAAAAATATGTATGACGGGGGCAGGACACTCCCGCGAGGATAAGGCCATTACCATCATGCGGAACTTCGCGAGGCTCAAGGTGATCATTGCTACGTATATACCGATCTTCATGGATGATCATCAAGCGCTTGCCATCGGCTGATCGAGCTAAAAACCATACGCAAATGGATCCTCCATCGGTGATGGGATCACGAATGGCGGGGCAAGGTGTGCATCTGCATTGTAAACGGAGACCAAAAAAAATTAGTGTTTGAATGGCTCAGGAAGACAATAATACCAATAGCTGCAACTTCACATTTGTTGGATCAAATGGAAGATGCAGTCATTATACTTGTATAAAAACTCGAAGAAATAAAGTTGTTCCCATTTGAGATGTATGTTAATTACACTCATATTCATTGATGGTAGATACATGTCTCAACCTTATCTGATCCATGATTGTAAAGCTTTGAGTACATCGAATATTCAAATAAATTGAAAGTTTGCATGCATCAATTGATGAAGAGGCCAGGGCTAAGCTCCTTATTCATATTCGACAAGAGCATGCGGTAACTAATTCAGGAATGCATTCATATACTGCAATAATCTGGTTTGGGTTGAGAGATTAGTGCACTGCATATAGTACTGTAATTCGTTTGTAGCAATGGTTCAGTCAGGTTTGGATAATTAAATGGTGCACAGTCATTTGAAAGGTGAAAAAAATCTTATTGAGCAATTAGTTAATTCGGTTACAATATATCATGAATGCGCTTGATATTAAAATTTATTGCGAAGTATATCATATGGATTGAAGAATTACCGGCCTGTGATTGATCCCAGCAATATGTGGTGCCGGTCCACCCATCCACCGCAACAATGAAGCCGTTGTGCTCGATGGCGTCACCGTAATCTACACCCCAACTAGCAAGAGAGAATAACCTCCACTCCTGGCTACCATTAGCCAGGTAAGCGAGTCCAGAATTGAATAGAGCGATGAGCTTGTAATCTGAGTAATGTCCGGCTTTTGTGGGCACTTCGCAAATTACAATCTTCAACAAAAACATGGCACGCCCATACGTCATGTACCTTTCGGGAGGCAAGTCGGGAAGCCAATCCATTCCTCCCGAAAAATGTTGCAAGTTTCCGACGATGGTAGGGAGATTTCTTGGTGCGTGTAGATGTTCGCGAGGAACCGGTTCCCACCACTTGTCCACGCCGGCGATCCGGTCGCCGTTCATGCCAACCCGGAATCTATTGTCCATGAACGGCGGGATGGCTGTGCGCCGAGGATGGTCGAGGGGCACAACGTGGTACACCGTGTGGTGCGCACTACTATCATCATAGTGCCAATGGGCAGAATCGGGCATCAGCAAGCAGGGTCCATCCCAATGGTGTAGATTCATGTTGTCGGCGACATGGCGGCACGGCGTTTTGGAGCATGCGGCCAGCCGGACGTCGGCGCTAACGTCCGGACTGCGGGCAATGAGATTGAACAGCTCGGCGGGGAGCTTCCCCGGTCGCCATACGGCTGGTCGTCGTTCGATGCCGCCATGGAGACGAGATGGATTTAAGAGGGCGGAAGCAAGTATGTGTGATTGGAGATTTGTAGGAGAGTCGAGCGGGAAGGAGGAGTGCTGCGGTTACTGCGGAGGGGTGAGGAGAGAAAGCTATGCAAATGGGAGATCTAGAGGATGAAAAAATTTGCTAGCAGCGCTTGGCGAGTGGAGAACGATGATGGAAGTGGAGAGCCAAGGATGGAAACGATGGAGGTGAAGAGTAGGAGTGGATATGACTTCTTTATTCTTCGGCGAGCTGCATCGATGCGCCGAGTAAAACTTCGGCTAGGATAGCACGCCACTACGTCTGGTGCGATTCTTGTCCCGTCAAATCGGTTTGACCACAGAAATGGTTTCTTTATTAGTACGGTATAACTTAATTTTTTCGAACAATATATACTAATCCATTTAATATACTCACTCCGATTCATATTACTTGTCAAATGATATGGATGAATCTTGAACTAAAATGTGTCTAGATATATCCATATTATAGTCTACTAATATGAATCGGAGTTTGTTTGGTTCAAAGGATTTCTAAAGGTATCTTGTACGGAGTAACCCTCCAAAATACCTATGGATTGCTTTCTCTACAATCCTATCTCTTGGTAATATTGCTATGTGTCTATAACAACTATGAAATGAACTCAATCTCAATAGAAATTTCCTTTGTCTTTCCTAATCAAACAACTAGTTATTTTATGTCTTCGTTTACAAATTAAGATAATTTTTAGGTTATAGGTAATCATCGAGCTTATGTGATCATCTTTTATGATCAAACTTACTTGATCGGCCGCAGAGACGCAAAGGACTAAAGGAGCAGTGGTGTGCATTAATACGGCCGCATGGGGAAGGCACAGCTAGCGACGATGAGACGTATCGCCAGCATTGGCCTAGGGAACCGTCGCCACCATTAATAAAAGCTATCCCTTTGGGCACCATGTCTCCCACTACTCGTGTCACGCGCGCATGTGGATTACGGATGGATGAGCTGGGGAAGCCGGACAGAAAACATGACAACCAGGGGGAAATGAATAAAAATAATACAAAGTCGAAAATATTTCGAAAAATAAACTTTGTAAGAAACTCCATGCGTTTAGAAAATGCGAAGGTAATATGTTGAAACACGTCTAGACCACGTCTAGAACCACCGTCCCAAAGCTTAAGGATTAAATTGATTTTTCGAAAGTCAAACTAAGTTAAGTTTGACTAAGTTTTTACCAAAAGCATTAATATGCAAGATACAAAATCAATATTATTAGATAGAAAATAAATTATAGTTTCATATGGTGTCTACAAAATATTATATGTGCTGATAGATTCTTTTAAGAGTTTTGTCGAACTTTACTTGGTTTGACTTTTCAAGATAAATATACTAAGCTTTAAGCATTGGAACGGAGGTATTTTCGAAGCACCTACATGTCTTTAGAAGACAAAAGAAAACATGGAGTAAGGTTGTTTTTTGTGCAAAAGTTAACGTCAAAATCTGGTTATTTGTGTAAAAAGAATCTCAAATTGTGTTATGTGCAAAAACTGCACCAACAAGTGGTGGTATGTGCAATTTCCTCCGTCACACAAAAGGCAAGCCATTGATACATACTTAATTGTGAATAATTACAAAAGTAGTAGGCAACTAATAAGCGCACATGATTAAACTGCTATGCGAGATCTTCGGCCACCAGAAGTCGTTCCCGCGCCTCTCTAGCATTGAAAATCACGCGTTCTGCGACTTCCATCAAAGAGACAAGCTGAGCTTTGATCCGTTCTCCCAGATGAATGGCCTCGTCACAACTCCTACGAGCACGGGCCGTGATCTCATCCACTTCTAGGAAAGACACCGCCTGCACTGTGCCGAAATATCTTGATCCCTAACTCTCTGTTCTCCTCCCGCATGCTGGCAAGATCCAATTCATCCTTCGACGGGATAAGCAAGGGGAGTGATCCTGCCAAAGGTAACAACAAACATATCGAGCGTTACCGGCAAACGAAGGGCACAAATTGGCTGATTAACGAATGTGGTCACAAACATGTAGGACAGACTTAAGTGGTGTCTACATGTCAGTGACTCGAAGTACCCAAAAACCGGCAACCCAAAGTCAGCTAATATTAACCTCCGTCTTCAGCTCCTTCATCCTCTTGAACGGCGGGGAAGGCGGCAACTTATCTTCTTCTACGACCTCTCGGCTGGAACTCGACGTCGAAGGATGAGAGATCCTGCGAACGGATGTGCTGCGCCTGCGCGTGCGATTCACCGGGCGCTTACGGCGTAACTCGGAGTTCTCGGCGCCGAGATGCGGAAGTTCCGCTCCCGGGGCCTTGTTGACCCTAAGCCGAGATAGCTCCTGTGTAAGCCGACGAAAAACGTTCAAAATGTTACGGATCGGGCATATCATTACCGGTGCAAACGAGGTAAGTGAATCTCCGGGATCTCGCCCAACGACCGCGGTTGGTCCAATGCCACCACATCTTCTCCGAGATTGACTAACTCCTTTACATCATCTTCTCCGACATTGACTATCTCCTTTACATCATCTTCTGCTCCGAGCTTGACCATCTCCTTTACATCATCTTCTACTGCGAGCTTGATCATCTGCCTCACATCATCTTCTCCGGCGATATCGACACTCTCCTGCGGAAGATAACAGATATAAGTCCGAGTATTAGCAGCAAAACGAAGGTAATTAAAAGAGGCGTAGTAACCCTTGTGTCCTGGCTCATCAACGGCGGGGACGCTGAGCCCGCATCGTCTCCTCCGAGATCTCCCTTCGGAGGCGGGATTGTTAGAGACGAGTGTACTTCGGTAGTAGTATTTATGCGTGGGGCGCCAGGGGGCCGAGAAGCTAGGACTGCATCTTCTCCTCCGAGCTCTTCCTTGGTAGACATGACAAATGAAACGAGGTGTGGGGGCGTAAGGTATAAAAATGGCGGACGGCCGCCCCGCCTCGGCCCTCCAAGGCTTATTTTTTTTGCCTTACTAAACTAAAAAACATATTTTGCGTCTCACACGTACGCCTAAGAGGGCTGCGGGGTCCCATACATGCAGGTCCCACACTTTAGTGAGCACAAGTCATGTGCGGTAGGTAGGCAAACTTCCAACAATCTTCTTTGTCAAGTACTCAAGTGAAAACACGTCGTCAAGACTCTCTCTCTCTCTCTCCCCCCTTTTGTCATTGAAAAAAAAAGAATATTAGACGGGCGCGTAGCTGCACTTGCGAGGGGCGATTTTGACAAAGTAACCCTTTTGGCGAAGAAAAACACGAGAATGAGCCACACAAAAAGTTGATTAGTCCGGTGAAATAGATTGCTCGGAGGCTCGGTCCGTGTTTTTCTTTGCCAAAAGGGTTATTTCTGTCAAAATCGCCGCAATGCGGGTTTGCGGCAGCGAAAAACCTTGCGTGCCAGTCAACATCACTTCCCGGAAAGGTTGAAGCATTTCGAGGCCGTGGCTGCTCTCCCTTCCTCTTCTCCTTCCGTGTGACCCTCTTCCACCTTTTATCCTTTGCAACATTTGCAAAAAATTGTCCGTGACTTGTGCTCACTGAAGTGTGGGACCTCACGCATGGGAACCACACGTAAGTGACGGACCTGTTGGTGTAATAATTCGGGTGATCATTATACTTGTATTAGAACTCCGTACAAAGTTTCGTATGGATTCAAGGGTAGGAAAGCCAAGTTAACTCATTTACATGACATTATTTTTTCCATGAACCCAAGTTAACTCATCTAACACTTGGTACATTTTGGTTATATATTCGAAATTTTAATTGAAACTTGTTGGTCATGCCATTTTACTACTCGCCTAACACTTTTCCGCGTGTGAAGGGATGGTGGGACCCCAAAAAACTTGCAAATACGAGCTAAATTTGTGGGACCCCAAAAAACTTGCAAATACGAGCGCTTCATCCAAAAGAAACACACTCGTGTCCCCTACCACCACCACCACCCCATGATTTTGACCTAAATTTGAAATCAAGCCAAAGGTGGTTCAAAACCGGCAATCGGAAAGCATGGATTGTGCGTCTTTTTTCTATATAGCTAGGGAAAATAGCAGACATGCCATACCAATGTTTTAGAAAAGAGAGCTTTTACTTGTGCATTTTGGGTTGTCGCGCATAAATGTGCTTTTACTTGTCCGCCACCAATTAATCCAATTCTCATTTGTGGGGAAACATGAAACTAGATGGCCATTTCCAAAGTTTCATGAATTATCTCAATGTGAATCCATATATGTACCATTTTTGGGGGCTAAATTGCTTAAATGCAAATTTGAACAGTGCATAGATGAAGTACATATCAAACAAATAAGCTGAAAAAAATACGGAGGTGTGTGACCCGAATGTCTGGAGCCATGGTACAAGAGATATAATGGCTAACCACACGAGCCCCTTCGTCCAACTAGCTAGCACAAAACAAGGGTGAGCGTCATGAGATTGATCGACATCAATTTCAGAACATGCCAAAGTTATTGTGGGGCTCGATATAAAAAAGCTCGAAACAAAGCATGAATATTGAGTCATATCATTTGTGGTTTACATACTACCTCTATATATATATATGACAATACCAAATGAACGTGTGGCATATATATACACACTTGTATATCCTCTTTTAGAAGAACCCCTGCACAGTTTTCGGCACCACATGTGTGTTTGAGTACAAGTTCCACTCACTTCCCAAAAGTGTGTGAGCATTGTATTAAGTACTACAAGAAAACAATGGCAAACCTTTGAATCCCATGACTGATTTTTTGTTGTAGTGATATATAGATTTATAAGTGTTTAGGGTTAGGGGTTAGGGTTTATAGAGATGATGCACATATTTTGATTTCACGCTTGTGATGTACAATACTACATAAGTAAGAAATTAATTAAACAAGCATGACCTTTGTTAGAATAACATTTAACATGTTCTCTCACCATTCATATATGTTGGAGTTTGCCTTGCTTCTTCAATTTCCCACGTGCACATGTTACTACGAGAACCAAGGCAAACTTTTAAATCATTGTTGGGACTGGCTAGATGCACCACCATGCCCAATTTGGGCACATTATAATAAAATATGTCACAAATATGGCCATATATAACTATATATATTATTCGGCTTGAAACCCATGAATCTTCATACACGATAGTCCATTTTGTGAAGAAAAAATGTTTTTTATTACCCTATCACGGGTTTCTTATTTTCCCTGTCCACTAGTACACCTACATATGAGCACTCAATGCGGAAGGGTTTCATTTTTTTATTTCAAAACCGAGATCAAAATGGTCGACATGATTATCCATTCAAAGGGGTTGAATATTTCGGTACTATCATTGGTTTATGTATATAGTGTAAGTAATATGAATCTAAAAATGATTTTGGGGGATTTCTATGACCAAGTTATAACACACCTACATTTCAAATTTGAATTACTTCCAATAAATCAGCATATAGTCATTTAAATGTGTGAAGCTGGCTAAAAACACTAAAAATCGTAAAGAGTTGGGAATTGGCACTAAAATATGGCCTAGTTTATCTTAAAAATGTAGAGCGCCATTTTGACCCGTATCTTATGTACCCCACTCGAAAATGATAAACTATCACGAATTACCATTTATTGTAGGCATTACTTTTCACGGTAAAATGATAAACTATATCACGAAGTTCCATTTCCGTCAAGATAGTCCGCATTACTTTTTGTTGAGATATAAACCCCCACAACGGCGGACACAGATTTGGGGTTTTGGGTTTCAAAATGGAAATTTCAAATTGATGAACAAGTTCTAGGCATATTCAAAATAGAAAAAGCATGTATCTACCCCCTAACCATAAAGTCGGTCGATCTTACGAAGTCTATTGGTTTCAAACATGGAAATTTCAAGAACCTCCCAAAAGCTTCATTTTAGAGTGACTAAAAAAGATCCATGCTTGCCTTTTCATTTTCATGTTTTAAAATTGTTTAAATCTTGGTCGATCAAACCTAGCTATTATTCAACAAAGATTCAAATGGGCATAAAATTAAAAAAAACAGAAAATGAAAACCAAAGCACATAGCCTTCTTATGTCATATATAGTAAGAATTCAAGTTGATCAACAAGGTCTAGACATATTCAAAACAGAAAAAAGCATGTATCGATCTACCCCTAACCCTTAACTTTGTCTTATGAAGTCAAGCATGAAGAGAAGTGGTTTTGGGTTACAAACATTATATTGAGATTTCAAGATCGACCCCCCCAAAAGCTTCATTTTAGAATGACTAAGAAGGATCCATGCTTGCCTTTTCATTTTCATGTGTTTTAAACTTGCTAAAATCTTGGTCAAACCTAGGACTTGACCAAGATTCAAATGGGCATAAACATTCAGAAAAAATCAAAAAATGAAAACCAAAGCACATAGCCTTCTTATGTCATATATATATAGTAAGCATTCAAGTTGATCGATATGAACAAGGTCTAGACATATTCAAAACAGAAAAAGCATGTATCTACCCCTGGCCCTTAACTATATATGTCTTATGAAGTCAAGCATGAAGAGAAGTGGTTTTGGGTTTCAAACATGGAAATTTCAAAAACTTCCCACCAAAAGCTTAATTTTAGAGTGAATAAGAAGGATCCAAGCTTAATTACCTTTTCATTTTCAGGATTTATGCTTGTTTAAATCTTGGTCAAACATAGGATTTGACCAACACACATATAGTCTTCTTATATGTCATATAGTAAGCATTCAAGTTGATAAATAAGCATGCATGTCTAGACATATTCAAATTAACCCGACAAATCATGTATCTACTCCCTAACACCCTAAACTCTGTCTTATGAAGTCAACCATGAAGAGAAGTGGTTTTGGGTTTCAAACATTGAGATTTCAAGAACCCCCAAAAGCTTCATTCTAGAATGACTAAGAAGGATCCAGGCTTACCTTTTCATTTTATGTTTTAAACTTGTTTAAATCTTGGTCAAACCTAGGATTTGACAAGATTCAAATGGGCATAAACATTAATTCAGAAAAAAACAAAAAAATGAAAATACAACGCACATATAGTCTTCTTATGTCATATAGTAAGCATTCAAGTTGATAAACAAGCATGTCTAGACATATTCAAACCCGACAAATCATGTATCGATCTACCCCTAACCCTAAACACTCTGTCTTATGAAGTCAACCATGAAGAGAAGTGGTTTTGGGTTTCAAACATTGAGATTTCAAGAACCCCCCAAAAGCTTCACTTTTGAATGACTAAGAAGGATCCGGACTTACCTTTTCATTTTCATGTTTTAAACTTGTTTAAATCTTGGTCAAACCTAGGATTTAACCAAGATTCAATGGGCATAAAAATTCAAAAAACTAGAAAATGTACAAAGCACATAGCCTTTTTATGTCATATAATGAGCATTCAAGTTGATAAACATGGTCTAGACATATTAAAACAAGAAAAATCGTGTATCTACCATGTCCCTAACCCTAAACTCGATCTGTCTTATGAAGTCAAACATGAAGAGAAGTGGTTTTGGGTTTCAAACATGGAAATTTCAATAACCTCCCAAAAACTTCATCTTAGAGTGACTAAGAAGGTTCAATGCTTACCTTTTCATTTTCATGTTTTAAATTAACTTGTTTAAATCTTGGTCAAACATAGGATTGACCAAGATTCAAATGGGCATAAACATTTAGCAAAAATTTAAAAATAAGAAACGAACGCACATATAGTCTTCTTATGTCATATAGTAAGCATTCAAGTTGATAAACAAGCATGTGTAGACATATTCAAACCCGACAAATCATGTATCTACCCCTAACCCTAAACTAGATTTGTCTTATGAAGTCAAGCATGAAGAGAAATGGTTTTGGGTTTCAAACATGGAAATTTCTAGACCCCCCCCAAAGCTTCATTTTAGAGTGACTAATTAAGAAGGATTCAGGCTTACCTTTTCATTTTCATGTTTTAATCTTGTTTAAATCTTGGTCAAACCTAGGATTTGACCAAGATTCAAATGGGCATAAAAATTCAAAAAAACATAAAAAATGAAAAACTAAAGCACATAGCCTTCTTATGTCATATATATATAGTAAGCCTTCAAGTTGATGAACAAGGTGTAGACATATTCAAAATAGAAAAAGCATGTATCTACCCCCTAACCCTTAACTCTGTCTTATGAAGTCGGGCATGAAGAGAAGTGGTTTTGGGTTTCAAACATGGAAATTTCAAAAACATCCCAAAAGCTTAATTTTAGAGTGACTAAAAAGGATCGAAGCTTACCTTTTCATTTTCATGTTTATGCGTGTTTAAATCTTGGTCAAACATAGGATTTGACCAAGATTCAAATGGGCATAAACATTCAGAAAAAAATAAAAAATAAAAAACCAACGCACATTAGTAGCCCAAAATCGAACCAGTAGTTGGATATTTTTGAACTTGATCTGTAGTAGTGGGCAAAACCCTAGATTAACCGATTTAATCATAGATTCGTAGGTCGATTTTTCTACTTTTTTATTATTACTATGCAGCACATGTGTGTTTGCCCGTCGAGTGAAACTCGAAGGAAAAAGAGGGATCACTCGGAAGGAGTGAAGAAGGGAGTGCATTATGGTGTCTCCCCTTTTCGGGTGATGATGTTGATTGTTGTGCGAGTTTTGTCAGTGAGCGGGAGGTGCGAGCGAGCGAGTCGAGCGAGGCCGAGAATGAGAGAGGTTTTTTTTTTGTGAGAGGGACAACCGAAGGATCTGAAGGTACCGAGAGACTTCCAATACGCATCCTCATGCGTCTTCTCTTGACAAAGAAGATGGCTGGGAGTTTGCGTACCTACTGCACGTGACTTGTGCTCACTGAAGTGTGGGACCTCACGCATGGGCACCACACGTAAGTGACAGACCTGTTGTGTAAAAACTCAGTTGATTATTATAGTGCATTAGAACAAAGTTACCTATGGACTAAAGGGTAGGAAATCCAAGTTAACTCATTTACATGACATTAATTTTTCCATGAAGCAAAGTTAACACATCTATCAATTGGTACATTTTGGAGTGACTAAGAAGGAGCCATGCTTACTTATTCGTTTACACGTGTTAAACTTGTTTAAATCTTGCTCAAACCAGACAAATCATGTATCTACCCCCTAACCATAAACTCTCGGTCGATCTTATGAAGCCTAGCATGAAGAGAAGTCGTATTGGTTTCAAACATGGAAATTTCAAGAACCTCCCACGAGCTTCATTTTAGAGTGACTACAAAAGATCCAGGCTTGCCTTTTCATTTTCATGTTTTTAAATTGTTTAAATCTTGGTCAAACCTAGCTAGTATTTGACCAAGATTCAAATGGGCATAAAATTAAAAAAACCAGAAAAATGAAAAACCAAAGCACATAGCCTTCTTATGTCATATAAAATAAGCATTCAAGTTGATAAACAAGGTCTAGACATATTCAAAATAGAAAAAGCATGTATCTACCCCTAACCCTTAACTCTGTCTTATGAAGTCAAGCATGAAGAGAAGTGGTTTTGGGTTTCAAACATGGAAATTTCAAAAACTTCCCAAAAGCCTAATTTTAGAGTGACTAGGAAAGGATCCAGGCTTAACTTTTAATTTTCATGTTTCAAGTTTGTTTAAATCTTGGTCAAACCTAGGATTTGACCAACAAGATTCAAATGAGCATAATAATTTAGAAAAAAACAAAAAAAACCAAAGAACATAGTCTTCTTACGTCATATATATAGTAAGCATCTGAAGGTGTAAACGACGCCCCCTCACGGAGCCTTCCTGGCCTATCCACGATAGGAAATCTGGCACACGATGTTTGGGTGTTCCCATATATAGGTCTCCTTAACTGTTGGTCCACGTGGCGTCAGATGGTTGGCTCACGAGGAGGAGGAGGGGGAAAATGCGGGTCTGCCCTGGTCGTCTCCTCCCACTCGTTCCTCTCTCCAATCCCCTCCTCCTTCCTCCCGTCTCCCCCAAATCCTCTGCATCCTCATCCAAATCCCGTCGGCCGCTACCGGGTATCGCGCTATGCCATCCCCCTCCACACCAATGGTTGCCTCGCGGGGCGAGCAACAAGAAGACGATATGGGGCGAGCGGTTGACACGCGGGGGAGAAGCCATGGGCGAGGGGGTCGTCGGCGGGGTAAGTGGGGTGCGGCAGGAGCTCGTCCTTGGGAGCCATGAGCGGGTACTCGAGGCAATCCACCTCCTCCAGGGTGCAGCCCTCGCCGGTACAGTCCACGACGAGCTCCCGACGTCGGACATCGCGAGGCGGCCGACGATGGGGTATCAGCTCGCCAGCGTGGCAGCTAGAGCCCGCTCAATGTCCTCGACCAGGAACTCGCCGGCGTCATCTCCTGCAGCGCGGCCCTTGAAGACGCGGATGGACTCGATGAGGGCGCGCTGCGTGGGCTAGAGGTCGAGCCAGGAGAGCGGGAGCTCGCCGCTGGGCGTGTGCACCGAAGGGGCCTGCTGCACCACGCACGTCACGGCAGCCGCCGCGCCCGCTCTAGCGGTCTCGTGGTGGTGGTTGTGGTGGGCGGAGATCTGGTTATTGTGTTGGCGGCTAGCTCAGCTGGGAAAAGGAAGGTGCGACCGTTGTTGGTTTTTTATACAAGGTCTTGTGAATTGCAGTGTGGCCACTGCTATGACAAGTCTTTGCGAGTTGTTGTTGATGACATGGAACTGCAGAGCATCAGTTGCATGGTTATAGGTCAACAGGCCGGAGCTGGTTTGGTGAAGAAGAGTCGATGTGGAATTGAAGAAGAGGGCAGCTATCACATCATTTTTTAATCTTCAGCCCAAGGTCAGGATTCATCTCTCCATCTTTTTCCACTACAATCGTCTTAAGCTCTTGGTGATAGCTTGTCAATCCATGGCTTCCTTGGCCTAGGCAACGTTCCTATCATGACCTTCCTTTGTGCAGAGTCCTCTTTGTGCTTCTTGCATCCTGTGAAGGTACAACTCGCCCTCCCATCTTACCTTCTACTTTATTTACACAGATTGGTGGTGGTTCTTAATTTGGAGCTGGTTTGGATTTATACAGATGATAGGACCTGCGGATAAGGCGTAGCTAGGGTTCAACAAGGGTGAGTTGGTGACCTGCACGGCACCACCACCCTCGAAGTTGCAGTTGCTCTGTTCTGTTGGGCATCGTCATCCTCTTTCAGGCACAGATCAACATGCTCATGCCTTTTTGGTTTGTTCTCCCTGTTCAGATATATGCTGTCAGCATACATATGTTGTTCCAATGGCTTGAAGAGGTGTGTGGCTCACCAACGAGGACGTTTGTCCATGCATGATGTCATTTTGCTCTGATGAAGCTGCTCTTCCCCTAAGGTGAGTGAGATCAGTATAAAGTGCCAACCAATAAAAGTGCGCAATTTGAGTTCCTTTCAGTAATGCCGTGTTTTCTTTAAATTCGGATTTTTTAAATCATAACATATGTACAATTATATCATGTATAAATCTGCTTCACCAAATTTAGGGCAGACACTTACAGTTCCAGCTATTTATTTATTAGATGAACAAAATCTGTTGTGACCTATGGCTACACATTTGTCATTGCTTTAAATAGTTTCAGTTCAAACAATTTCCTTTGTGATGTATTTTCATCCTTCCTAACTTTCGAATTTGGTCTTCTCTAAAATTTTCCATGCAGAGTGCCAGTAATGTTGTGCTTGATTATATAGAAGCCATAAACAGAACACTAACTGATTCAGGTGTCACCATCGTCGGAGACAGCAGAACAGATAGAATCACCTCCTCTTTTGATGCTGGTAAAACCATTTTGACAATCAAATTCCTATTATATCGTTGTTTCTGCCAATCAAGTTATACATATTTCCTCTATGGAAAGTGGAATGGGGCTACGGCCTATTGATCTAAAAAAATATTTCCTGTATGGTTGATTATATTATGCAGATGCTGAAGAAACGTGACCAGAGAACCATGTCTACAGGAATAGGGAAGAGAAATTAACATACGAGGTACTATCAGATCTTGACCCCAATATATATATGTATACCAGGTTGTGCTAGAATGACTTCTTTGAACTGAGTACTCTATCTGCAATTTTTTCTGCAGCCCATGTAATGTGGTTGCAATTGAACAAAACAAACTCTTGGCTTCGCTTACACCACCTTCACATGCCTTGACAAATTCTGAAATAGAGAGTCCACATGTCATCTTAGTTAGTAGTGAAGTATTGTATAAATAAGCACTGATCGGAATGTATATACCAATCCACTCTACACTACATATTTAATTGGCTATGGCCAGTTAAGGCTTTCCCTGTCTCTTAATTAAGTATGTAAGATTTATTGTTTGTCCAATTCATTTGCCTTTGAAAACACATGATCTGCCATTTTCAACTACAAAATGATCAGCACAGTGAGCCTTTCATCTGGAAGGTGGGTCTGCTACATTTCTGTTCTCGTCTTGGATTAGCTTTAAGATATAGAAGATTATTCCTAACCATTGCCTACATCTTTGGTGATCAAATTGAAGTACGCTTCCTATTGATCAGAACGGCATCTAGCAGAAAAGCTTAATGTAGTAGTAATTTAACATGATGTTGTCATATAAGTAACTATGAAATGTCATGAAATCCTCTGGCCCCTGCAAATAAACACGAATTGAAAACATGTTTCAAAGTTTCTTTTCAATGGTCTGCATACTAAGAGATATTCCTATATGGTTACCCTAAAGCCAGTATTTACCTTATGCTGCTATAGGATTTTTTTAAAATACTAGAGGTGATAATTGTACTCAGATTCATACTGTTGGTCCTTTTTTGGGGTTTTAAGTTGCGTGTCGTCATTGTTGTGGATTTAGGATAAAAGAGAGTACTCCCGTGGGCCAAAAAAGGAGGAATTGTTTTCCTCCAGATTGCATAGGTTAAAGATGGTTCTACATTAATTTGGTGTATCATTTATCCTAATATGCTGCTACCAACTCAAGTTATTTCACTTGCGTGATCTCCTTGAACGTGCTATTTTTTATCAGCTTATGGTTTATACCCCAGAATGAAATAAGATAGGTTTTTCTTCGTATTTTGAAATTCTTTATGTCGATGTGAAATAAGTTTTGGTTTAGTTCTCCATTTTACCATTATGTTGAGATTGGCAAACTATAGGTACGGTTAGGCTCTCAATGCTTATTTATTTGCCTTGACTTCTGTTTCTTCGGATTCATATGAACGCTGTGGAACACCACAAAGATAACTGCAGTAAAATCTTCTGTTGATGATTTTTCAGGTTCAGTTTTCTACTAAAATCAATTTGCTTCTACCTTATAATTACCGCACATTGATCTATTACCTTTTATTTTTTTTACATCAGAATATACTCCATCTGAGTCTGATTCTATGGCGTTGGATGATGTTCCTATGCGCTCAAAGGATTATATATTATCAGGGCATCGCCATCTTACAGAAGAACGAGAGTTGATGATCTTTAAATTTGGTTGTTTATTTTTTTTCCTCAAACATATCAACGCTCTCTTGAAGCTAGGAAGACAGGAATCAAGTTTTCTGCTTTTATTTCGTATTTGGTTTTGTATAAAATAAATTGCTAAGCTCCATGATCTGTGAGGTATGCTTCATCTTTTACTTTCTTTGTTTGGCGTTCCTTGCAGATGGCTCCATTCTGGTGCCTCATGGTTACCGATTTTATTTTTCTTCAGATTCGCACCGTCTAGGTTTAGCTCCGGCCGCAGCGTCCAACTTCATAGAGCCTGGATTTCGTGTTTTCTCCCCACCGAGGTATGCCAACTCGTCTTCTAGAGTCGCTTCAGGATGGTTTGATTGCTTGTCTGTGTGGTTTGTTTCATTTATATCCGTCGGACTTCATGTGTTTGCTCTCATACCTAAGAGGTGACAGTTGTGAACAGGTCAGCCCGCCTCACAAATATCCACGCCCAAGTTAATTCTCTGCAGCCTATTGCGGAGTGCCACAAGTCCTGCTATTTTTCTGGTGCGAGTCAATTTCCTTCCGACGTTTTCCTGGTTCTGCACTGTAGATTTTTCTGCAGTAATGCGAACATAAATTTAAGAGCAGTTCTTAATGCAATAAACACAAGGCTAGCTTTAGTCACTATTAAAATCCATATTCCAAGTGAAAAATTGGCAGTGGTTGTTGTGGGAGTCATATGCTTTCTTTACATGCATAGGTGAAATAGAATGCTGAAATCATGCGTCCATGACTCTCCGTTATTTTTGGCCACTACACAGTAGTATATCAAGTCAGTGAAAACCTAACCATATAAGTAGGCTATAAGCTTTACACACGTCGATAATAAATTGCAAGCTCAGTGTATGCAACAGTAGCAAGAAATTACCTTGCGCTGAGATTATAAATTTTACGTTTTAACTTCATACCTATATCCATATGGTGTTGATACTTCACTTTCACTATAACTAATCAATTATGCATTCCCTTTCAGGGATCTGTTTTTTATCCCAAGAATGGTGATTGTTTGCACATTGAGCTAGCAAAGTCGAATTCACGCAGACGTAATGGAGGTTACAATATTGCTAATTCTCTTACTCGTATCACTTCCCTCCAGCAAAATGTAATGAAAGCTTTTACACCGTTCAATTGATTACGATTTTCATGTTAGGTGGTGGTGATGCGTACAAAGTTATTGACAAGCGAGTATATAGAAGAGAGGAAAATTCTGACATGACAACAACGGTGATGAAGGTGATAATGATTTATCTGGCAATGGTGATGAGCTAGGACCTGCCCGCCGCCGCGATCGTGAATCCTCTGACCTAGCCACCGCCTCCTCCTCTCCCGCCCCCTCCCAGGCGGCGGAGGATTCGCCCGCCCCGCCCCGAGCAGCCACCCCCGGACTGCCGCACCTTAGGCGCCGCTGCTGCCGGCCTCTTGGCCCCGGCTCCGGCCACAGCCTCGGCCCCGGACCCGGTATTGGCGGCGGTGGCGGCACCCCTTCCGTCGAACGACGAGGGGGGGGGGGGGAGGGTTTCCGCGGTGGCGTTTCATGGGAGGTGATGAAGTGCTGGTGGAGGAAGCCGGGCGGCACGGCTACTTGGTCGAGGCCTGATGCTCTCCGTCTGTAGCCATGGAGGATTCGGTGGAGCGGTGGCGGCCTCCGCCCCAGGTGACGGTTCGACGGTGGTACGCATGATCCGCGCTGCCGTCCTATTCCCTGGTGATCCGACAGGAGGGACTGGCAGCATAGGGGCTGCTGGTCTTGCTTTGTTTTTAGTGGCGGTCCTCGGGTTTCTCGCAAGAAAAGATGAAGATCTACCGGAGGTCAGTTTGCCTTGATATGGCTGGGGACATGAGTTCCGGAAAGCTCCACCGGCGAATGGAACAGTGCATGTTTTGCCTGGAGTTTGCTGGATCGGGTGGTATTCAGTCGCGCGCACTCATGTTTTTATTCCGACCATTTGGTTCCGGAGGATCGGCGCGAAGCTCTATTCTGTGTTGACATCAGCTGACTTTTTGGTCCATGGTGAAGTCAAAAAAAGGAATATCATGAAGGCTGGATTGGTGGACTAGCTAAAGGAGGTTCGAGTCTCCGTGATGCTGAGGGATTTGCTTGGCGTTCCGGGCTCTACAGCAGTGGTATGCATGTGGGGGCGGCAGCACATGTGAAGTTCTTACATCCGAGGGTGAAAACCCAAGGTCTGGCCTTAACTGGTTGTGCCTGGCAATGACCTTGTTGTAGGCATTGTTTTGAGAGTGGGGACTATCTTTAGGGTGAAAATCTAAGACCTTTGGTCGAGCGACGACCGCGCTGGTGCACTGTTCCCTTCTTGGAGGTGTCGCTTTTGGAGAGTCTGTATTTCAGGTGTTGTCATGGTGGTGGTTGTATTGTTGCTAGGTATGGAATGCTGTAGCGGGACTTTCATTTCTTAGTTTTCTTTACTCTTTTTTGGCTGTGTGCATCCGTACTGCCTCTAGGGTGGGGTGTTGTTGCAGAGACTGGGTGTAATTGGTATCTTTTGATATTAATATATTCCCTTTATCTAAAAAAAATCTGCCAATGGTGATGGTGGTGACAATGATGGTAATGGTCATACTTTTTCCATGAAATCTCCTATCTGTAAGGGAGTTTCTCCTCAAATCCACATAGCTATTACTCTTAATACCGCCATCATTCGCATTTAGATTGAACTTTTATAAGTGAAATAAGGAAGAGAAGTTTGTTGTCCAGCGATGGCTTCTATTAACTTCCTTGTCTGTTTTTTTTTTTTGCTTTTGGTATCTTCCATATCTCGAGGAGCACATTATGACTTTTAACACATAAAGTTGATATTTAATTACTTAGGGGGCTGCTTCTTCATTTTCTTTTCTCTAGAATTATTTGAGTTCATTTGATTACATAACTAAGAGTATTGGCATCTTACTATGTTAGAAGGACTAAGACTTTACACTCTATGTTGTTCCAGCTGTTTATGTAGCTTTGACATATTGATGGTTACAGATTCACTTGCAGAATATCTACATTCTGATAGTTGTTAAGTAATATTTGTCTCGCATTTACTATAGATCCTACAACTGAGTTTAAGGGAATGATGAGTGAAGGTGGAGGAGTTGATGAAGACAATACTAAATCCTATAGGGTAAGGATTATTTTTTCACTGGCCAAGGACAAGCTAAGATGGCTCCAAGGTCATATGAGCTCCTCCATTTGGTTAGTTTTTATATCTTAACTGAAGAGGAATTTGTTTGTGTGATTTCTCTTTGACTTTCGTTGATGTCTAACTTGATGAGCTGGTGAAACAAATCCAGCTTGCTTGATTTACGAATTTCTCTTTGATTTACCAAAAACCTGACTTGATTTTCGTTGCTCTAACTAGATGAGGTGGAGAAAATCACAAAGAGGATGCTTAAGAAATATACGCCGTCTAACTTTATGTCTTTGATCTTCATTGTTTCAGGTTGTGGGCTCGTGCAGGCTGTTGTTGCGACTGTTCCTCTGATAGGCTGGACCTAGGTACGTTTTCTCCGATTTGATCTTCACGTGTTAGTTATAAAGAGTTACTGTGTTTGATCTAAATATCCTCTTGCATTTTGTATAGCGATGGCAAGATGTTATCGTCTCATCTGTCATGAGAGCCTTGCTCCAGGAATCACCGCCTTGGATTGGGTCTAAAGGTATGCTTGAGGCGACACCTCCAGTTGAGTTTGAAGAGGTGATTCTTTTTTGCACATTAAACACACGCATGGCAGAATATAATTTTAGTGCAATACAGCGTTCATGGTCAAATGATATTCGGTTATGAAATAAGATTGTAAGATAAGTTTAGAAGCATTTGTATAATGTACAAATATCACTTGACAGAACTGAGAAACTTTTGTTCTACCTCTGTTATTCTCAAAGCTTAAAGTGTTTGACATAATGTTCATCCGTGTGAAAGATGGGCCACGTGCCAAGGTGTGCCCTATCATAGTGAAAAAGCATAAGACGAGCTACACAATGATTCTATCCATATATCTGTTTATGAGATTGCTCACCTATTTGCTACACTTGGTTTGCTGTTTGTACTTTCATGTGATTTATCCTAACTTCATATCTTAATGGCATTGTTTTGTGAAATCTAAAAAAATATTATTATGTTAGAAGTTAATTTTTGTCCATGTTAGATAAAATGTATATTGACACGAGCTTAACGGGATCGTGCGCCAAGGCGCACATCTAAATCTAGTTCAAGATGATAAACAAGGTCTAGACATATTCAAACCAGACAAATCATGTATCTACTCCTAACCCTAAACTCTGTCTTATGAAGTCAACCGTGAAGAGAAGTGGTTTTGGGTTTAAACATTGAGATTTCAAGAACACCCCAAAAGCTTCATTTTTAGAATGACTAAGAAGGATCCATGCTTACCTTTTCATTTTCATGTCTTAAACTTGTTTAAATCCTGATCAAAACTAGGATTTGAACGAGATTCAAATGGGTATAAAAAATAAAAAAACACACATAGCCTTTTTATGTCATATAATGCATGAGCACTCAAGTTGATAAACATGGTCTAGACATATTCAAACTAGAAAAATCATGTATCTACCTTGCTGGCCCTAACCCTAAGAAGGATCCAGGCTTACCCTTTTCATTTTCATGTGTTTTAAACTTGCTTAAGTCTTGGTCAAACCTAGGATTTGACCAAGACTCAAATGGGCATAAAAACTCAAACCCGATAAACATTCACCTTTTTCTATATAGTTAGGGTTAGGGTTTATGGTTTATAGAGATCGATGCACATATTTTCATTTCACATTTGTGATGTACAATAATACATAGGTAAGATTCCAAGCATGACCTTTGTTAGAATAACCTTTAACGTGTTCTCTCACAGGCCTTTAGATTCAAATGGGCATAAACATTCAGAAAAAATCAAAAAAATGAAAAAC
>NC_061512.1:118329131-118435368 GCF_022539505.1 Lolium rigidum
GTTGTCAATCTCACCGGCTTCTTGTAACAAAGGATTAACCGTATTGTGTGGAAGATGATTGTTTGCAAGAAAACGGTAAAACAAGTATTGCGGCAGATTTGTATTTCGAGTATAAAAGAATGGACCGGGGTCCACGGTTCACTAGAGGTGTCTCTCCCATAAGATAAAAGCATGTTGGGTGAACAAATTACGGTCGGGCAATTGACAAATAGAGAGGGCATAACAATGCACATACATGATCATGATAAATATAGTGAGATTTAATTGGGCATTACGACAAAGTACATAGACCGCTATCCAGCATGCATCTATGCCTAAAAGTCCACCTTCGGGTTATCATCCGAACCCCTTCCGGTATTAAGTTGCAAAACAACAGACAATTGCATTAAGTATGGTGCGTAATGTAATCAATAACTACATCCTCGGACATAGCATCAATGTTTTATCCCTAGTGGCAACGGCACATCCACAACCTTAGAACTTTACGTCACTTTGTCCCGGATATCAATGGAGGCATGAACCCACTATCGAGCATAAATACTCCCTCTTGGAGTTAAGAGCAAAAACTTGGCCGAGCCTCTACTAATAACGGAGAGCATGCAAGATCATAAACAACACATAGGTAATAACTTGATAATTAACATAACATAGTATTCTCTATCCATCGGATCCAGACAAACACAACATATAGTATTACAGATAGATGATCTTGATCATGTTAGGCAGCTCACAAGATCCAACAATGAAGCACAATGAGGAGAAGACAACCATCTAGCTACTGCTATGGACCCATAGTCCGGGGGTGAACTACTCACTCATCACTCCGGAGGCGACCATGGCGGTGAAGAGTCCTCAGGGAGATGAATCCCCTCTCCGGCGGGGTGCGGAGGAGATCTCGAGAATCCCCAGAGATGGGATTGGCGGCGGCGGCGTCTCGGTAAGGTTTTCCGTATCGTGGCTCTCGGTGCGGGGGTTTCGCGACGGAGGCTTTAAGTAGGCGGAAGGGCGAGTCGGGGGCCACACGAGGGCCCACACCACGGGTCGGCGCGGCCGGGGCCTGGGCCGCGCCGCCCTAGTGTGGCGGCGCCTCGTGGCCCCACTTCGACTCCTCTTCGGTCTTACGGAAGCTTCGTGGCAAAATAGGACCACTGGGCGTTGATTTCGTCCAATTCGAGAATATTTCGTTACTAGGATTTACGAAACCAAAAACAGCGAGAAAACAGCAAGCGGCTCTTCGGCATCTTGTTAATAGGTTAGTTCCGGAAAATGCATGAATATGACATAAAGTGTGCATAAAACATGTAGATATCATCAATAATGTGGCATGGAACATAAGAAATTATCGATACGTCGGAGGCGTATCAGCATCCCCAAGCTTAGTTACTGCTCGTCCCGAGCGAGTAAAGCGATAACAAAGATAATTTACTGAAGTGACATGCCATCATAACCTTGATCATACTATTTGTAAACATATGTAATGAATGCAGCGATCAAAACAATGGTAATGACATGAGTAAACAAGTGAATCATAAAGCAAAGACTTTTCATGAATAGTACTTCAAGACAAGCATCAATAAGTCTTGCATAAGAGTTAACTCATAAAGCAATAAATCAAAGTAAAGGTATTGAAGCAACACAAAGGAAGATTAAGTTTCAGCGGTTGCTTTCAACTTGTAACATGTATATCTCATGGATAATTGTCAACATAGAGTAATATAACAAGTGCAATATGCAAGTATGTAGGAATCAATGCACGAGTTCACACAAGTGTTTGCTTCTTGAGGTGGAGAGAGATAGGTGAGCTGACTCAACATAAAAGTAAAAGAATGGTCCTTCAAAGAGGAAAGCATCGATTGCTATATTTGTGCTAGAGCTTTTATTTTGAAAACATGAAACAATTTTGTCAACGGTAGTAATAAAGCATATGAGTTATGTAAATTATATCTTACAAGTTGCAAGCCTCATGCATAGTATACTAATAGTGCCCGCACCTTGTCCTAATTAGCTTGGACTACCGGATCATCGCAATACACATGTTTTAACCAAGTGTCACAATGGGGTACCTCCATGCCGCTTTGTACAAAGGTCTAAGGAGAAAGCTCGCATTTTGGATTTCTCGCTTTTGATTATTCTCAACTTAGACATCCATACAGGGACAACATGGACAACGAGATAATGGACTCCTCTTTAATGCATAAGCATGTGGCAACAATTATTATTCTCATATGAGATTGAGGATATATGTCCAAAGCTGAAACTTCCACCATGAATCATGGCTTTAGTTAGCGGCCCAATGTTCTTCTCTAACAATATGCATGCTCCAACCATTAAGGTGGTAGATCTCTCTTACTTCGAGACAAGACGGACATGCATAGCAACTCACATGATATTCAACAAAGAATAGTTGATGGCGTCCCCGGAAACATGGTTATCGCACAACAAGCAACTTAATAAGAGATAAAGTGCATAAGTACATATTCAATACCACAATAGTTTTTAAGCTATTTGTCCCATGAGCTATATATTGCAAAGGTGAATGATGGAATTTTAAAGGTAGCACTCAAGCAATTTACTTTGGAATGGCGGAGAAATACCATGTAGTAGGTAGGTATGGTGGACACAAATGGCATAGTGGTTGGCTCAAGGATTTTGGATGCATGAGAAGTATTCCCTCTCGATACAAGGTTTAGGCTAGCAAGGTTATTTGAAACAAACACAAGGATGAACGGTGCAGCAAAACTCACATAAAAGACATATTGTAAACATTATAAGACTCTACACCGTCTTCCTTGTTGTTCAAAACTCAATACTAGATATTATCTAGACTCTAGAGAAACCAAATATGCAAACCAAATTAGCAAGCTCTAAGTGTTTCTTCATTAATGGGTGCAAAGTATATGATGCAAGAGCTTAAACATGAGCACAACAATTGCCAAGTATCAAATTATCCAAGACATTTTAGAATTACTACATGTAGCATTTTCCAATTCCAACCATATAACAATTTAACGAAGAAGAAACTTCGCCATGAATACTATGAGTAAAGCCTAAGGACATACTTGTCCATATGCTACAGCGGAGCGTGTCTCTCTCCCATACAGTGAATGCTAGGATCCATTTTATTCAAACAAAACAAAAACAAAAACAAACCGACGCTCCAAGCAAAGCACATAAGATGTGACGGAATAAAAATATAGTTTCGGGGAGGAACTGATAATGTTGTCGATGAAGAAGGGGATGCCTTGGGCATCCCCAAGCTTAGACAGCTTGAGTCTTCTTAGAATATGCGGGGGTGAACCACGGGGCATCCCCAAGCTTAGAGCTTTCACTCTCCTTGATCATATTGCATCATACTCCTCTCTTGATCCTTGAAAACTTCCTCCACACCAAACTCGAAACAACTCATTAGAGGGTTAGTGCACAATAAAAATTAACATGTTCAGAGGTGACACAATCATTCTTAACACTTCTGGACATTGCATAAAGCTACTTGGACATTAATGGATCAAAGAAATTCATCCAACATAGCAAAAGAGGCAATGCGAAATAAAAGGCAGAATCTGTCAAAACAGAACAGTCCGTAAAGATGGATTTTATTGAGGCACCGAGACTTGCTCAAATGAAAATGCCCAAATTGAATGAAAGTTGCGTACATATCTGAGGATCACGCACGTAAATTGGCTTAATTTTACTGAGCTACCTACGAGAGAATTAGACCCAGATTCGTGACAGACAAAGAAATGCTGTTCTAGCGCGGTAATCCAAATCTAGTATTCACTTTACTATCAAAGACTTTACTTGGCACAACAAAACACAAAACTAAGATAAGGAGAGGTTGCTACAGTAGTAAACAACTTCCAAGACTCAAATATAAAACAAAAATACTGTAGTAAAAACATGGGTTGTCTCCCATAAGCGCTTTTCTTTAACGCCTTTCGGCTAGGCGCAGAAAGTGTATATCAAGTAACATCAAGAGATGAAGCATCAACATCATAATTTGTTCTAATAATAGAATCATAAGGTAACTTCATTCTCTTTCTAGGGAAGTGTTCCATACCTTTCTTGAGAGGAAATTGATATTTAATATTACCTTCCTTCATATCAATAGTAGCACCAACGGTTCGAAGAAAAGGTCTTCCCAATATAATGGGGCAAGATGCATTGCATTCAATATCCAAGACAACAAAATCAACGGGGACAAGGTTATTGTTAACCATAATATGAACATTATCAACTCTCCCCAAAGGTTTCTTTTTAGCATTATCAACGAGATTAACATCCAAATAACAATTTTTCAATGGTGGCAAGTCAAGCATATCATAGACTTTCTTAGGCATAACAGAAATACTTGCACCAAGATCACATAAAGCATTACAATCAAAATCATTGACCCTCATCTTAATGATGGGCTCCCAACCATCCTCTAGCTTTCTAGGAATAGAAGTTTCAAGTTTTAGTTTCTCTTCTCTAGCTTTTATGAGAGCATTTGTAATATGTTTTGTGAAAGCCAAGTTTATAGCACTAGCATTGGGACTCTTAGCAAGTTTTTGTAAGAACTTTATAACTTCAGAGATGTGGCAATCATCAAAATCTAAATCATTACAATCTAAAGCAATGGGATTATCATCCCCAAGGTTGGAAAAAATTTCAGCGGTTTTATCACGAGCGGTTTCAGCGGTTTTAGCGGTTTCGGGTAATTTTGCGCGCTTTGCACTAGGAGTAGAAACATTGCCAACACCAATTATTTTACCATTAATAGTAGGAGGTGCAGCAACATGTGGAGCATTAGCATTGCTAGTGGTGGTAATAGTCCAAACTTTAGCTACATTTTTCTCTTTAGCTAGTTTTTCATTTTCTTCTCTATCCCACCTAGCACGCAATTCAGCCATTAATCTTATATTCTCATTAATTCTAACTTGGATGGCATTTGCTGTAGTAACAATTTTATTTTCAATATCCCTATTAGGCATAACTTTCGATTTCAAAAGATCAACATCGGAGGCAAGACTATCAACCTTAGAAGCGAGAATATCAATTTTATTGAGCTTTTCCTCAACAGATTTGTTAAAAGCGGTTTGTGTACTAATAAATTCTTTAAGCATAGCTTCAAGTCCAGGGGTGTATTCCTATTATTGTTGTAAGAATTCCCATAAGAATTAGCATAACCGTTACCATTATTATAAGGATATGGCCTATAGTTATTACTAGAATTGTTCAGATAAGCATTGTTGTTGAAATTATTATTTTTAATGAAGTTTACATCAACATGTTCTTCTTGGGCAACCAATGAAGCTAACGGAACATTATTAGGATCAACATTAGTCCTATCATTCACAAGCATAGACATAATAGCATCAATCTTATCATTCAAGGAAGAGGATTCTTCAACGGAATTTACCTTCTTACCTTGTGGAGCTCTTTCAGTGTGCCATTCAGAGTAATTAATCATCATATTATCAAGAAGCTTTGTTGCTGTCCCCAAGAGTGATGGACATAAAGGTACCTCCAGCAGCTGAATCCAATAAATTCCGCGAAGAAAAATTTAGTCCTGCATAGAAGGTTTGGATGATCATCCAAGTAGTCGATCCATGGGTTGGGCAATTTTTAACCAAAGATTTCATTCTTTCCCAAGCTTGAGCAACATGTTCATTATCCAATTGTTTAAAATTCATTATGCTACTCCTCAAAGATATAATTTTAGCGAGGGGATAATATCTACCAATAAAAGCATCCTTGCATTTAGTCCATGAATCAATACTATTCTTAGGCGAGAGATAGCAACCAATCTTTAGCTCTTCCTCTTAATGAGAAAGGAAACAATTTTAATTTTATAATGTCACCATCTACATCTTTATACTTTTGCATTTCACACAATTCAACAAAATTATTGAGATGGGCAGCGGCATCATCGGAACTAACACCGAGAAAATTGCTCTCGCATAACAAGATTCGATAAAGCGGGTTTAATTTCAAAGAATTCTGCTTGTAGTAGCAGGTGGAGCAATAGGTGTGCATAAGAAATCATTATTATTTGTGGTTGTGAAGTCACACAACTTAGTATTTTCAGGGGTGGCCATTTTAGCAGTAGTAAATAAAGCAAACTAGATAAAGTAAATGCAAGTAAACTAATTTTTTTGTGTTTTTGATATAGAGTGCAAGACAGTAAATAAAGTAAAGCTAGCAACTAATTTTTTTGTGTTTTGATATAATGCAGCAAACAAAGTAGTAAATAAAATAAAGCAAGACAAAAACAAAGTAAAGAGATTGGGAAGTGGAGACTCCCCTTGCGGCGTGTCTTGATCTCCCCGGCAACGGCGCCGAGAAAATGTAGCTTGATGGCGTGTAGTTGCACACGTTCGTTGGGAACCCCAAGAGGAAGGTGTGATGCGCACGGCAGCAAGTTTTCCCTCGGAAAGAAACCAAGGTTTATCGAACCGGGAGGAGCCAAGAAGCACGTTGAAGGTTGATGGCGGCGGGATGTAGTGCGGCGCAACACCGGAGATTCGGCGCCAACGTGGAACCTGCACAACACAACCAAAGTACTTTGCCCCAACGAAACGGTGAGGTTGTCAATCTCACCGGCTTGCTGTAACAAAGGATTAACCGTATTGTGTGGAAGATGATTGTTTGCGAGAAAACGAGTAAAACAAGTATTGCGGTAGATTTGTATTTCGATGTAAAAGAATGGACCGGGGTCCACGGTTCACTAGAGGTGTCTCTCCCATAAGATAAAAGCATGTTGGGTGAACAAATTACGGTCGGGCAATTGACAAATAGAGAGGGCATAACAATGCACATACATGATCATGATAAATATAGTGAGATTTAATTGGGCATTACGACAAAGTACATAGACCGCCATCCAGCATGCATCTATGCCTAAAAAGTCCACCTTCGGGTTATCATCCGAACCCCTTCCGGTATTAAGTTGCAAAACAACGAGACAATTGCATTAAGTATGGTGCGTAATGTAATCAATAACTACATCCTTGGACATAGCATCAATGTTTTATCCCTAGTGGCAACAACACATCCACAACCTTAGAACTTTACATCACTGTCCCAGATTCAATGGAGGCATGAACCCACTATCGAGCATAAATACTCCCTCTTGGAGTTATGTAATATCCCGAGGTTTAGAGGGAACAAAATGAGAGAACACCAAAGTGTGCATTGCATTCATGCATAGAAAATCCGGGAATTTTCGCGCTTTCAAATAAAACTTACCACGATGAGTCGAAGTTTCACTTGACTTGCTTGGAATTGAAGTAGATCATCAAGTCAAGCGTTATAAACTTCACTTGTGATCTTTGCTAAAACCTTGTTTTGGGTAGAGATGATTTGATCTATGGATTAGATCAAATGGAATTAGATTTACAACAACACATTCTTTAAGAATCAAACCCTAACTTATTAACACTTAAAAGTTAGCAACTACCTTTGTGTGTAATTTAATTCACTTATAAATAAGGTAAACCACAGGGTCTAAAGTGCATAAAAGCCACACATTCTTATTTAAATCATAACTTATTAAGTATATGGAATATCATAAAACTAAATCCATTTACATTACGAATTATAGTTCAAACTATTTGAATAAAACTAACTATGAGTATTTTGAAACTCATATGATCATGCCTAGATGAATTCAAACACCAACTATCCAAACTTGAGAAATAACCCTCAACATTAACCTTTTTACCAATATTATAATGTAAATCCAATCAAAGATGGTATGATGACTCATCCACAATAATAAAACCATCCACATGATATTTAGTAGCAAATGCCACTTGGCTATCCCAAAAATAAATCATATGAGAGGATAATGATCTATGCCACATGGGATGAAAATATCTACATGACTTGCTTTCCAAGCTTTGCCACCTCATGCTCAAAGGATTGCTATGGATGAGGGCATGACAACTAAGCACCTTACTCATCAAACCAACACAAGAGTCACCACCTATGTGTCATGATACTAGAGCTTGCCCAAGCCTATAAATAGAGCCACACCCTTCATCCATTTGATCATCAAGTACCATCATACATGGGAACAAACACTTAGAGCCACTCCATGCATTATCTAGGATCAAGATGAAGAAGCTAGGAGGTGGAGGCATACCACAAGATGAAGGTTTATCAGATTTCCTGAAGAACAAGCTACATAAGATTGCAAGGTAGAATTCCTAGGGAAACCATATATTTCGAGGATCATAGCATCATCTCTTGAGTAGGACCTTAGGATATTCTAAGACATTGAGAAGTGAGAGAAGTTATAATACTAACCATAGCCATGTTCATACAAGCATATTAGAGAAGTACTAAACCTAGTTATTCAAGTCAATAGTTAATCTTGGAGGTGAGAGCCATGTCCCATTAGTAAAACATAACCAAAGCTTATGCCATATCCTAATTCTAGTTGTGTATCATATTGGTGGTCACAACTTAAACCCTAAACTACATGTGAATTCCAACCCATGGATTACTTTGGATTATAATTATAACCCTGCCATGCCTCATGCCTATTTAGACTTCAAATAAGTGAAGCATCATTAAAACCCTAAACTCTTTCACATAGGAATCACTTCACATAAAATATTAAGCCCTAACTTGTGTATCATGGATCACAAGTAATGACCCAAGCCATATATACTTAAAGACTAATGCCATTTGGGAGTAGAATAAAATCAACATTCCATTTTACTTTGCTATCCAAATGCTCTACTTAGTGAACCAAATGAAATAATAATTGATAAAATAGAAACATCATATAAGTAGTTGATTTAACCATAATGAAGATAGGATCTATCCTAAATAAATTAACCTTAAGCTAGTTAATGGAGATTGGTGATTGTAGAGTTTATTCAATCATTTTCCTAAAACCTTAGAAGTAACTCTTCACATAAAATCATGAACCAATCCATTCTCATTGCCATTAATTCTAAACTCTAGCTATAATTATAATATGTGCATAATCCATATTATGATGTAGTAGTCAAACCTAACAAAGTGTTCACCATGCACATGTTCTAAATTTCAAATCAATTAAAACAAGTTTAATTCCTTAATTAACAAAGCAATTGAGATAAAAACATAAACCATATCTATTTTAAATTTAAAATGCACTTCACAAGAACACCAAGTAATCACCCATCAAATAGTTGTTTAAACAATAGAACTATGCAGTAAGTATTTTTATGAAGTGATATTGATATTTAATATTTTAGAACCTGCAAAAATAAACAGAAATCAAATGGGAATTTAAATAACAAGTTTAAAACAGAAAATAAAAAAAAAAGAGAGGGGAGAGGACTTACCCTACCAGGCCGCAGCAACCCAGCTTCAGCCCAGAAAGCAGCCCCGCAGCCGAAGCCC
The DNA here is from genome assembly GCF_022539505.1 of Lolium rigidum. Taxonomy (NCBI): domain Eukaryota; kingdom Viridiplantae; phylum Streptophyta; class Magnoliopsida; order Poales; family Poaceae; genus Lolium; species Lolium rigidum. The sequence continues at coordinate 118,338,510 of NC_061512.1, forward strand.
AGCACTGGCCCAGCCCACGAAGCAAATCGACCCACGACCACCGTACCGATTCGGGTGCATCAAAATTCGTGCGAAGAGATACACTCTTTCCTTCTTCTTCCCCGGCGTCGACAGCGCGCCTGCGCCAGTAGGCCACGATCACGACGGCGATAAGGATGACCTCGGACGTTGCAGGCGAATCCAGAACCTCTCCCAATCTTCTCTGCGTCCGTCGGTGGCCATCGCGCAGTGATTCGTGCTCAGTTACAGTGGCAACCTCGCCGCCCCATCTCAGCCGTCACCGGCGGCGAAGTGACCGTTCCGCCCTTCTCTGGAGCTATAAGAACACCGCCAGCTTCTCCAGGAAACCCTAGAATCTCGCCGCCCATTCATTCTTCCTCAATCGCTCTCTATCTCTCACTAGAACCACCCACAGGTCCGGCCAGTTCTCCGGCTAGCCGTCGATTGAGAGCACCCCGGAGTCCGTGGCGTAGCTCCTTGGATGCGCCCGATGCCGTAGGACTTCCTGGCGGAAGGAATCGAGAGGGGAAGCTCGGGGCGAGGTCAATTTGGGATTTTCCCCTTGCAACCGATTGCCGGGATTCGCGACGGTGAGCTCGTCTCCGACCACCAACGTCCTCGTCGAGCACATCATCATCTTCAGGGTGAGCATACGCACCTCTGGAGCCTTTTATTTTGCTCTGTCATCCATCCTAGCATCAGATTCGATTCCTCGCCGGAGTAAACCGCCGCGGGACATGAACGCCGGCGTAGCTCCGGTGATCTCCTTGCCAAACCAACACCACCATCGTGTTTAGTGAATCGAGGCGAGTCAGAAACCCCAGTAGTCCATCCCGGGAAGCCATAAAACGGCAGCGCCGCCGTGCGCTGACCGCCGGCGTCAAGCCGCCGGCAAGGTCAACATGGCCTGTAGGACCCCGCGTAGTCTTTGACTGGTCCACGCCAACGTGGCATCCAACGTGGCAGTAGCCCCACCTGTCTGTCTCTCTGTGTGTAGAGTGAATCGGTATGTTTAGCCTTTTTGTTTATTTCAAATTCCAGAAAATAGCTGAAACTTTACAGAAATAGATTAAATTCATTTCAACTCAGAAAAATATGAATAATATATCAAAATACTCACAAAAATAAACTCTATTCAAATAAAATATAAAACAAAAATGTATGTCAAAATAAAATTTCACTTATTTTTAACCTTATTAATTATGCCATTTCAATTATTTAAAATACAATTTAAATTCAATAAATTGTTAAGTGTAAAAATTAAATTTTAACTATTCAATAACTAAGTAAAATGTTAGGAGTAATTCTATTTACCATATTTGCATTCACTTAATTATTAGAGGTAATTCATAAACCCTAATTGCAAATAACTATTTTCTATTTTCTTTAAATAGTAATAACTCAAGAAAATATTATAAGCCAATATTATTTTGATAAATCAAAACTTATTTACTTAAACATCTTTAGTTAACAAGTTACATATTTTAAAACCTAATAACAATTGTTAAACCCTAGTTTTGAATTAAACCTAAATAGGAGTTACCCTAATTATTAATTCCTGTGAAGATTAATAAAATGCTAAAACCATTATTAATTTGTTTCAAAATAATTAGTGACCACATCTCTATTGTCAATTATAATTTTAAGGAGTTGTACATAATTTAGAAACCCTAGTTTCAATTTGAGTAAGACCTTGATCCCATTATTTCATGTGATCATCCTAAATTAGTGCAACCCTAAAAACCTAGGGGTTTAGCCCATGTGATCATAGCCACTTCAACTTTACATGTAGAGCCCCGATGAGTAACCAATGAATGCATGTATATGATCCACCAACATAGAACCAATTCACATGAGATTATCATTTCATGTTCCTATTCTTAATTAAAACCTATATGATTCACTAGTGCCACCTAGGTATAAACCCTAACTTGTTAATTGAATTAGTACCACTAACCACTATCCTATATACCATACCATTAAGATCAACCTCAATCATTAAACCCTAGTAGAACCATAATGATAAACCCTAGTATCAACTTTGTGTAGCAAATCACATCACATGCTCCTATTCAACTAAACCCTACTTAGGAATGATAATCCACTTAGCTTATAAACTATTAGAGATTATTTGGTAAAGCAAATATGAAGTCATAGTAAACCCTAACTCATAGCAACACCTTGATAACCATCCTTTGATATGATGCTTAGGAGAAACCATAGTAATAAACCTACTAATACTTACTACATGTAGATCACTTCTACTTAAGCACCAACCAGATCCTATTAGTAAACCCTAATAGCACTTAGCTCCTATTTAAAGTAGTTCATATTCTTATTTTAACCTGTTCTTCAAAAGTTATTCTTTTGAAGTACAAATGTCAATCAAACCTTAGAAGCCCTATCCTTCTTTGAGATACTCATTATTTCTTAAACCACATGTTCTTCAAAAGTTATTCTTTTGAAGTATAGTATAAATAATCATCAACCATGTTCTATAGAACTTAAAATTGACAACTGATCCTTACATATTATTCCACCACTATTCTTTATGTGTACCATTGTTATAATGTCTTATATCACTTAATTACGATGCTAATATAACCAAACCCTAATAAGAACCTTGTTTGAGAACCATTCTAAAAGTGCAACCAACCCTAAAGAAATCTTTACAACTCATACATCCTAAATCATCGAGGTTAGATTACGCTCGGGACGTTTGCATCTCATACTATGCATTATAGCATCTTTGCCAGTTCTTTAAACATTGTCCTTACCGGACGATGATGGTATTTCAGAATTTGGAGTTATCACGTATCGAAGCTTTTGCCTGCATAATCTTGCAGTCAAGAAAGGCAAGTTCATCGCTTGCTCATGTCATTTGATTATTTGTATCAAACTATATGCAAAGTACTATACTTATCACTCATGCATTGAAAAGCAAAGTATTATTTTACAATTATGAATGTGACTATGTGGTGGGCAATGGAACCATGGTATGTGTTGATATGGTGGAGGTTCCATTGCAATGGGTTATATCACCCTAGGATTAATTACCAATGCCGTCCAGTGATTCTAGCGCCGTACATATCGCGTTATCCATAAGATCTATAATGGCTCGGGGAAGTCAGCTGTATCTTTTCCCTTCTGCACGCCAACGGATCGGAGAGACGGTGGGGTGTTGGAGGCACTGCCGCAATAGGTTGGGAAATCCTTTTAAATCCCCATCCATTAGTGATGATAATCTCTTCGATCTATGAGGGATTGTCCGGAGTACACCATGAGTAAAGCCGTATTATCGGGGGAAGTCTACTGGAGGTGTACGGTCGGACAAAAGGGTGGGTTTGCAGGGTCGCGGAGAAGGCGGTGATTGGCTTGGATCTTATACTTGGGCCTCACACCAAAGGAAGTGTGGACGAGTTGAGGACATACTCTCAGCCGGCAACATGGTTAAGATCTCTTGTGGGGTAAAGTAACGCACCTCTGCGAGAGGGTATCAAGAATTGTGACTGTCACTCCCTGTTCTGGTAAGGGAACTGCGAACGCGGCAGGAAAGGAACTCCACGAAGTTCTAGTCAACCTGTGAAGACTGACGGGCATAGTTTTCGGAATAAAATAAACCTTTTGAAGAAATGATTATGAAAACTTGCATTGGCCTATGACTTTACGGTCTATGGCTGTAGCTAGTGCATGATACACCTATTTCCTAATATGAACTTGCTTGAGTACGCTCGTACTCATTCTATCTCGTTTGAACCCCCTTCTTAGATCAATGCACTGAAGGAGAAACTACCGTGGAACTCGAAGACAAAGGAGTCAACTGCAACAAGATGAAGAATTCAATCAAAGAAGTCAATGGAGTCAACTTCTGCATCAGCTAAAATGAAAACCTAGACTAGTACTAGTAATAGAAGGGAACCTTTCCCTAATCATAGCACCTAAGTAGCTAGATTTCCATAGCAAGCCAATTAGATCTTAAACTTGAGTTAGCAATAAGATAGACTACGAGTCGTTCTTCTGGAGCTTTATTTGAAGTTTTACCTCACTGTAAAGTAGGAGGTTGTGTTGATCTTATGTAAACAGTTCGTGTGTACTTCTATAGACATACCTTGGACTCGCATATGTTTCTGTTGTACCACTCTGAGAGATGTAATATGGGTGGAACGGTGTTTCACTTGTGTTATGTCAACGACTTGTGTACTACAACATGCAGTGGTACGCGGGGTCACCACAAGTTAAGAGCAAAAATTTGGCCAGAGCCTCTACTAATAACGGAGAGCATGCAAGATCATAAACAACACATAGGTAATAGATTGATAATTAACATAACATAGTATTCTCTATCCATCGGATCCCGACAAACACAACATATAGTATTACAGATAGATGATCTTGATCATGTTAGGCAGCTCACAAGATCCAACAATGAAGCACAATGAGGAGAAGACAACCATCTAGCTACTGCTATGGACCCATAGTCCGGGGGTGAACTACTCACTCATCACTCCGGAGGCGACCATGGCGGTGAAGAGTCCTCCGGGAGATGAATCCCCTCTCCGGCAGGTTGCCGGAGGAGATCTCCAGAATCCCCCGAGAAGGGATTGGTGGCGGCGGCGTCTCAGTAAGGTTTTCCGTATCGTGGCTCTCGGTACTGGGGGTTTCGCGACGAAGGCTATTTGTAGGCGGAAGGGCAGGTAAAGGGGCGTCACGAGGGGCCCACACGACAGGGCCGCGCGGCCAGGAGGTGGGCCGCGCCGCCCTGGCGTGTCGCCGCCTCGTCGCCCCACTTCGTTACGTCTTCGGTCTTCTAGAAGCTTCGTGGCAAAATAGGACCCTGGGCGTTGATTTCGTCCAATTCCGAGAATATTTCTTTACTAGGATTTACGAAACCAAAAACAGCGAGAAAACGACAATCGGCTCTTCGGCATCTCGTTAATAGGTTAGTGCCGGAAAATGCATAAATACGACATATAATGTGTATAAAACATGTAGATATCATCAATAATGTAGCATGGAACATAAGAAATTATCGATACGTCGGAGACGTATCACCTGTTCAGAGGGATCTTTCACAAGCAAGGAGATTGAAGCTAGGTGGGATCTTCTTGATCGAATTGAGGAGAATGCTGAAGGATGGGAGAACAACAAAGGTGAAGAGTCAGGTATAAATTATGATTATGAATGCATTGAAGCTTTTATGGATACTGATAAATTTCGAAATATGAGTGCTACTTATGGTCTTGACTCTCAAGTTGCTGCAAATCTTTATAAAGCCTTTGCTTCTCATTTTGAATTGCCTAAAAAGAATTTTGATAAGTATCATGAACCTTTTAAAGAGGCTTGCATGAAGGATGAAATTGTTGTTAATGATTGCAATAAGCATGCTCAAACTCCTAAGAATGCTATTTCCTATAAGCATGTTAATTTTTGTGGAATGCATAGACCTTGTGGAATTAATCAAATCAAAGATGAATATTGTATCCATCATATTAATGAAAAAACTAGAAAGTGGGTTAGGGCTCTAGATGATCTTGGTAAAAAAGTTTGTGCCATCTATCCTTTTATTTGTGAAGTTTGCCATGAAGTGGGTCATTTTAATTTTCAATGCTCCACCAATGATAATTTGAACCCAATGAGTGCTGCAAATTTGTATTGTGATGATGAAATTACTCCTAATCAGCATGATGAACTCACTTTATTTTTGTGGTGTGAAGAGTTATCAAGGAAAATTTTATTGTTAGATATTAATGATCTTGATATTGATGATGTCCTGCATGGGTGTTTTTCTTATTGCATTGATAATAGCCATACAAATACTTACATACAAAATATTTTAGAAGATGACACCTTGCCAAAATATGATAGGACCGCTGTGTGTCTTGAACTAATTAATGAAGAGGAGGAATCCTCCCAAGTTTCTTCTATTGTTTCTGAAAGTAAATCAGGTTATGCGGACAAGCCACCCTTCCAGCCTCTTCCTCCTAAAGAAGGGAACGAGGAGAAGGAGGAGAAGAAGAAGAAGAAGGGAACGAAGAAGAAGAAGAAGAAGAAGAAGAAGAAGAAGGAGAATAAAGAGAAAGAGGTAACGGCATATCCCCGCGTGAATGAGATAACGCTAGGTAACCGTAAGTATGTTGCTCCTAATGATTATTATGATAATGAATCTGAATACAATGATCTTCCTATGCCCTTTACATACATTAGTGATCCTGATTTGAATGAGCACACTACTTTTGATATTGCAAATCTCTGGGAAACCAATTCTGAAAATGATGATGATAATAATTGCCATAGTGTCAGTGCTATCCATGCTTCCTCCCATAATGATATAGAAAGCTCTAAGCTTGGGGAAGAGGTGTTTGAAAATCCTTTTTCTACTGATCATTATGTGTTTGATACATCTCCTTCTAATAACAATGATGGTATGGTCACAGATAGACCAACTGTGAAAGATAACTATTCTATTTCTTATGATGACACTGTGCCTCCGACCTTTAATGATTATTATAAAGAATGCTATGATATAGGTTATAACTATCCTTATGAAACTTGTCATAGTTATGATTGGATTGCCAAAAACAATTCCCTTAATATGCAACTTGTTTACCATGTTCAAATTCTTGATAATAATCTTGCTCCAATTACTATTAATGAGAAGAACTCTTCTTATGCCAAAATTAATGATACTCCTATACATATGAGCCATGATAAGAATGTTTTAAGTGATGGGTATATTGTGGATTTCATTAATGATGCTACTGAAAGTTATTATGAGAGAGGGAAACATGGTTATATGCATCTTAATAATATTAAGTTTCCCCTCTTTATGTTGAGAATCTTGAAGTTACTCGTGTTTTATCCTCTTATGCTTGTCACTTTGTTCTTCATGAATTCATTTGTGTACAAGATTCCTTTGCATAGGAAGTGGGGTAGACTTAAATGTGTTTTGAATTTGCTTCTTGATGCTCTCTTTTTGCTTCAAATACTATTTCTTGCGAGTACATCATAAAAACTGCTGAGCCCATCTTAATGGCTATAAAGAAAGCACTTCTTGGGAGATAACCCATGTGTTTATTTTGCTACAGTACTTTTATTTTGTATTCGAGTCTTGGAAGTTGTTACTACTGTAGCAACCTCTCCTTATCTTATTTTTATCGCATTGTTGTGCCAAGTAAAGTCGTTGATAGTAAGGTTCATACTAGATTTGGATTACTGCGCGTGAAGCAGATTTCTTTGCTGTCACGAATCTGGGCCTAATTCTCTGTAGGTAACTCAGAAATTATGTCAATTTACGTGAGTGATCCTCAGATATGTACGCAACTTTCATTCAATTTGAGCATTTTTATTTGAGCAAGTCTGGTGCCTCAATAAAATTCGTCTTTACGGACTGTTCTGTTTTGACAGATTCTGCCTTTTATTTCGCATTGCCTCTTTCGCTGTGTTGGATGGATTTCTTTGTTCCATTACCTTCCAGTAGCTTTGTGCAATGTCCAGAAGTTTTAAGAATGATTGTGTCACCTTTGAACATGTGAATTTTTCATTATGCACTAACCCTCTAATGAGTTTGTTTCGAGTTTGGTGTGGAGGAAGTTTTCAAGGGTCAAGAGAGGAGGATGATATACTATGATCAAGAAGAGTGAAAAGTCTAAGCTTGGGGATGCCCCGGTGGTTCACCCCTGCATATTTCAAGAAGACTCAAGCATCTAAGCTTGGGGATGCCCAAGGCATCCCCTTCTTCATCGACAAATTATCAGGTTCCTTCTCTTGAAACTATATTTTTATTCGGCCACATCTTATGTACTTTACTTGGAGCGTCTGTATGTTTTTGTTTTTGTTTTTATTTGAATAAATGCTTGTGTGGGAGAGAGACACGCTCCGCTGGTTCATATGAACACATGTGTTCTTAGCTCATAATATTCATGGCGAAGGTTGAAACCGCTTCGTTAATTGTTATATGGTTGGAAACGGGAAATGCTACATGTAGTAATTGATAAAATGTCTTGAATAATTTGATACTTGGCAATAGTTGTGCTCATGTTTAAGCTCTTGCATCATATACTTTGCACCCATTAATGAAGAAACACCTAGAGCTTGCTAATTTGGTTTGCATATTTGGTCTCTCTAAAGTCTAGATAATTTCTAGTATTGAGTTTTGAACAACAAGGAAGACGGTGTAGAGTCTTATAATCTTTATAATATGTCTTTTATGTGAGTTTTGCTGCACCGGTTCATCCTTGTGTTTGTTTCAAATAACCTTGCTAGCCTAAAACTTGTATCGAGAGGGAATACTTCTCATGCATCTAAAATCCTTGAGCCAACCACTATGCCATTTGTGTCCACCATACCTACCTACTACATGGTATTTCTCTGCCACTCCAAAGTAAATTGCTTGAGTGCTACCTTTAAAATTTCCATCATTCACCTTTGCAATATATAGCTCATGGGACAAATAGCTTAAAAACTATTGTGGTATTGAATATGTACTTATGCACTTTATCTCTTATTAAGTTGCTTGTTGTGCGATAACCATGCTCCTGGGGACGCCATCAACTACCCTTTGTTGAATATCATGTGAGTTGCTATGCATGTCCGTCTTGTCTGAAGTAAGAGAGATCTACCACTTTAATGGTTAGAGCATGCATATTGTTAGAGAAGAACATTGGGCCGCTAACTAAAGCCATGAATCATGGTGGAAGTTTCAGTTTTGGACATATATCCTCAATCACATATGAGAACACTAATTGTTGCTACATGCTTATGCATTAAAGAGGAGTCCATTATCTGTTGTCCATGTTGTCCCGGTATGGATGTCTAAGTTGAGAATAATCAAAAGCAAGAAATCCAAAATGCGAGCTTTCTCCTTAGACCTTTGTACAGGCGGCATGGAGGTACCCCTTTGTGACACTTGGTTAAAACATGTGTATTACGATGATCCGGTAGTCCAAGCTAATTAGGACAAGGTGCGGGCACTATTAGTATACTATGCATGAGGCTTGCAACTTGTAAGATATAATTTACATAATACATGTGCTTTATTACTACCGTTGACAAAATTGTTTCTTGTTTTCAAAATAAAAGCTCTAGCACAAATATAGCAATCGATGCTTTCCTCTTTGAAGGACCTTTCTTTTACTTTTAATGTTGAGTCAGTTCACCTATTTCTCTCCACCTCAAGAAGCAAACACTTGTGTGAACTGTGCATTGATTCCTACATACTTGCATATTGCACTTGTTATATTACTTTGCATTGACAACTATCCATGAGATATACATGTTATAAGTTGAAAGCAACCGCTGAAACTTAATCTTCCTTTGTGTTGCTTCAATATCTTTACTATGAATTTATTGCTTTATGAGTTAACTCTTATGCAAGACTTATTGATGCTTGTCTTTAAGTACTATTCATGAAAAGTCTTTGCTTTATGATTCAATTGTTTACTCATTGCATTAACATTGTTTCGAATCGCTGCATTCATCTCATATGTTTTACAATAGTATGATTAAGATTATGTTGGTAGCATGTCACTTCAGAAATATCTTTTTATCGTTTACCTACTCGAGGACGAGTAGGAACTAAGCTTGGGGATGCTGATACGTCTCCAACGTATCTATAATTTCTGATGTTCCATGCTTGTTTTATGACAATACCTACATGTTTTGCTCGCACTTTATAATGATTTTATGCGTTTTCCGGAACTAACCTATTAACAAGATGCCACAGTGCCAGTTCTCGTTTTACGCTGATTTTGGTTCCGGAAAGGTCTGTTCGGGCAATATTCTCGGAATTCGACGAAACGAAGACCAAACATCCTATTTTTCCCGGGAGGCTCCGAACACCGAAGGGGAGTCGGAGGAGAGCCGGGGGCCACCACACATGTGGGCCGCGCGGCCTACACCCCGGCCGCGCCGGCCTGGTGTGGGGCCACCCTGTCGCCCCCCTGCGCCGCCTCTTCGCCTATTTAAGCCCTTTCGACCTAAAAACGCAGTACCTCTTGACGAAACTCCAGAAAGACTCCAGGGGCGCCGCCACATCGCGAAACTCCAATTCGGGGGACAGAAGTCTCTATTCCGGCACCCTTCCGGGACGGGGAATTGCCCCTGGAGTCATCTCCACCGCCGTCTCCACCGCCATCTTCACCGCCATCGCTGCCTCCATGATGAGGAGGGAGTAATTCACCCCCGGGGCTGAGGGCTTCGCTGTAGCTATGTGGTTCATCTCTCTCTTTATGTGATCTAGTTGAATATCATCTATGTGCCACTCTAGTGATGTTATTAAAGTAGTCTATTCCTCCTGCACGGTGTAATGGTGATAGTGTGTGCATCGTGTAGTACTTGGCGTGGGTTATGATTGTAATCTCTTATAGATTATGAAGTTAACTATTGCTATGATAAGAATTGATGTGATCTATGCCTCCTTCATAGTGTGATGGTGACAGTGTGCATGCTATGTTAGTTCTTGGTGTGATTGTGTTGATCTATCTTGCACTCTAAGGTTATTTAAATATGAACATTGAATATTGTGGAGCTTGTTAACTCCGGCATTGAGGGTTCGTGTAATCCTACACGATTAGTGGTGTTCATCATCCAACAAGAGGGTGTAGAGTAGTCCTATTATGTGATCATTGTTGAGAGTGTCCACTAGTGAAAGAGGGATCCCTAGGCCTTGCTTCCAAGCATCGAATCTCCGTTTGTTTACTGTTTTGTTGCATGTTTACTCGCTGCCATATTTTATTCAGATTGCTATTACCACTCATACTCATCCATATTACTTGCATCTCACTATCTCCTCGCCGAACTAGTGCACCTTTACATCTGACAAGTGTATTAGGTGTGTTGGGGACACAAGAGACTTCTTGCTTTGTGGTTGCAGGGTTGCTTGAGAGGGATATCTTTGACCTCTTCCTCCCTGAGATCGATAAACCTTGGGTGATCCACTTAAGGGAAACTTGCTGCTGTTCTACAAACCTCTGCTCTTGGAGGCCCAACACTGTCTACAAGAATAGAAGCTCCCGTAGACATCAAGCCTCAGATGGAAGCTGGCAGCCATGCCTCCACCTCGAGGTCAAACGCCACGATCCAATCGTGACATCCCCCTCTTATGAGGCTTGACGCCAGCAAGAAGTAGGCGACCCCCTGACGACGGACACTTCTCCACCTAAATGCAGTCCCACCATGGACGGAGGGCTCCCTCTCTCCGTCCATCCATTGTTTTTGTCACCGAGGGTGTGAACCATGTAGACCTGATCCACAAGAAAATCCGTCGCGTTGATGGTCAACCCCTTATACTCTCCCATGGCGGTGGCCCTGACGACTATGTACATATACGCCTGACTAGGTCGATCGGGAAATACGGAGGTGGCGCCGTTGTTTGGGTCGAGCACGTGGTGGCACCCATCCTTTCTCTTGAGGAACACCAGGCCACGGTGCATCCACATATTGTCTGTAAAGCATTGGTGCCCGCTTTTAAACCGCTTGCCGATGTTCCCAGACATGTTGATGGCTGTGAAATACCTATATTTCCACTTGCTATGTCAGGAAATTGACTAAACTTCTCTCTTAATGTGCTACTAATGACTAATTATTGCAAAGATGTGCAATTCTTTCTATCTTTGAATGGTGTGCGGGAAATCAAGTCTTAATGGCAAATGGACCTGCAATTACTTAAGAAAATCTCGTGACAAGTGCACCAAAATCAACGAGAGGGCAAAAGTCTGTTCCAGGACGTTTAGCGGGCACAAGTACGGGCAAGGCCCGCCCATACCATCCGCCCATAAGGTGTGCCGAGGCAATTTTGATGTCAAACCTTATAAGTTATATGAAGGGAGCCACATGAAAAGGAAAACCATTCGTCGCCAAACAGAGTCGCCATCCACCAGATCCATCTACACCACACCGAAGGAGATCCACCACTATTGTTCATCCATTCCATCTCCAATCTCCTCCATAATCATAGCAATCACCATTGTAATTGAGATCTCATTGAGAATTGGTGACCATTGTAAGAATATTGTGACTTCAATCTAAGTATTTGCAACAATAATTTCTATCTTTGATCTTGATATCATGTGCGAGTAGTCATCACGGGCTGCGGGTTGGGGTGAATTCTCACATCGTTTATTTGCATCTAGCCTCATGAGTTTGTGTAGAAATTGAATAGGAGCTTGGCAATCTTGTATCCTTGTCTCTTTGCCTCGATTCGACGATCTGTAGGTACCCATGTGTATCGAATCGATCAAGGGAAGAGGTGGGATGAGGGGAGAACAATGTGCTATCGCGAAACCTCTGTGACAGAAAGGGAAAACTAACGGTACACAATTAATGATTCGCTCGGGATCAACGGTACAATCATCTAGCTTAATGCTTTGGTCTGTATTTATTTACTTAACAATTGTTGTTACTCACGGTTGTGAGGACAATGGCTGGACCAAGAGACTTTTGTCACCTCTGGTTTTAGGGGAAATAGTATTTACGGATGTGCTGATCACAAATCTCTTATCACTATTTTATTTACTACATATTTGTACTTTATCTCTATATGTATGCATAGCTACACGAGAATTATTGATCGTGGCCTATTTTAATCCATTGAACACAACACCAAACAAAGTAAACTGGCAAGGTCCGGTAAACATAAGATAAAATCAACTAGCAAGTCTTGTAGACGTTTCGTTTACACCACTTTAGTAGTGCTTCCCAAGGTTCAATTAAACCTAGATCTTCTATGAAAAAAACTTACAATATTACAATCCATAATCCGGATCGAATGTATCACATGTCCAGGATCTTGACGCCCATGTCAGTGTCTTCCATGTCCACGAAGATGAGCAGGCTAGGGTACCAGGCCACGTGGGTGGCAATGAAGGACGGATCACACATGAGGGACCGCCACGAGGGGAAGACTGCATGGAAGCGAAGGAGCGGCTTGGCCGGGACATGTAGTAGGATGTCGTACACCACGTCCACGAGCAGGACTGGCTCATCGTCAGCAATGTCGGCACCGATATCTGGTAGAAAAATGGCCTTCCGTCCAGCCCCATTAGTCGCCAAAATATAGGAACCGCGACTAATGGGGTCTTTAGTCGCGGTTCGGGTGGCGAACCGCGACTAAAGACCTGGGCCCAGCGCGCTCGGTGGCCAGCTGGTGGACGGGAGGGGCTTTAGTCGCGGTTGGACAGGCCAACCACGACTAAAGGTCCTCAGGCCTGGCCCGAAGGCCCACCGTAACGCTCGCGCGCGCCGGCCCGGCCCTCTGCCCCGCGTCCCCGCGCGCCGGTGCGCCCATCGACATCGTCGCCGGTGCCGCCGCTCGCAGTGAGAGAGAGGAGAGAGGCGGCCGCTGTGGCCGCGCGCGCGGTGAGAGAGAGAGGCCGCCGTGTGGCCGTGGCCGTGAGAGAAAGAGAGAGGCCGCCGTGGCCGGCCGTGGCCGCGCCCCGGCCGTTTTTTTCTTCTTTTTTGTGTTTTTTTTCTTGTTAATTTTAAAACAAAAAATAACTAAAATTTGATTTAAAAGTTTGTGTAAAAAAAGAACTAAAATTTGACTTAAAAAACTAAAAAATTGACTTAAAATTTTTGTCTCAAAAAAGAACTACAATTCGACTTAAAAAAAATTAAAAATTGACTTAAAATTTTTGTCTCAAAAAAGAACTACGTACAATTTGACGGCGCCGGCGCCGCCGCGCGCGCGCCACACACACAGGGGGAGAGGGAGGCCGGCGGCCAGCCGGGGGCGCGCGCCACACACACGCACTAGGGCGGCGCCCGGCGGCGCCCCGGCCCCTCCATCGATCTCTCCCATTTTTTTGTCAAATAAATGAACTAAATTTTCGAATTAACAAAAATAACTTAACAAAAGTTTGTCAAAATAACTTAACAAAAGTTTGTCACTTTTTTGGGATCGAGAGGGGGCGGTGAGGGTTATGTGTCCTCGGCACCGCCACCGCCCTTTCGCCACCGCCACCGGTCTCTCGGTCACGCGGTCACTGCGTCCCCCCTCTCGCCTCCCTCGTCGCCCTCTCTCTTTATATGTAGAAGAGATGTGATAATGCATATACACAATTAATTTGTTTTTACTACATGTTTTCATGACTGACATATGGCGGACGATAGAGCTGACCCGATTATGGACAACTATGATCCGGACGCTGAAGACCATATGTTCGGCATCATAAACGGCGATATTCTTTATGTGCCGACCGAACAAGAAGTATATGATATCTCTTCTTATCTGAACCTTGACGGTCAAGATGAAGGCCGTCAGCAAGATGATGCCGAACAAACGTCGATAAACGACGATCTTCAATTGGAAATAGCAACCACCTCCGGCGCCGAGGTATATATATACATTGAGCCTCTGGTGATACAAACTAACTGATTTGAATAAATATGTGTGTACTAACGTGCGCGACTCTCTTTCTTATTTTAGCCCTCGGTCGGATCGTCGAAACAATCGAGTACGTCGTCAAAGCGTGGCGCAACCAAGACGATGAAACAAGGAGAAACATGTACCATCGATGTTGTCGATAGTGCAACCGGCAGGCCGCTGGAGCCCCGCAAGAACGCCACCAAGTTTATCAACCAATGCGGAGCGGTTGTTAGAGACAACGTCTCGACCACCGTCCAGGAGTGGAATGAGCCAAAGAAGGCACGAATTGGTTTCACTTTTGTCGATAAGAGAACAAAAAAAGATTGCTTCAAAAAGCTTATGGAACATTTCGTTCTACCTCCGGAATACAACAAATTTGATGAGGAGGGTAACAAGATTGAGGAAAACAAGGAGAGGAGGAGGATAGTCAAACAGTTCGCTCTTCATAAGATGGCCGACGCATTCCGGAAATTCAAGCAAAATCTAGCCCGTGACTATGTCAACGAGAACAAGACTCCGGATTTCAAAGGACAATATGAGAAACTGAAACATGATTGGCCAGAATTTGTGAAGCAAAAGAAATCGGAGCAGTTCATTCAAATATCGAAAAAAATAAGGAAAATGCGGCTAAGAAGGAGTACAATCATATTATGGGGCCAGGAGGGTATCGCCCTTGGGAGCCTAGGTGGGAGAATATGGAGAACAAGCTGAGGGCGCGAGGAATCCGTCCAGGTACGGAGGAATGGGACCCAAGGGCCAAAAGCTGGTGGTACGGGCATGGGGGAACGCTACACCCGGAGACAGGGGAGTGTGTTTACCGGGGCAAAATAATTAAACCCACCCAAGCCCTTACTAACGCAATGAGGGATGCTCAAGAGGGGAAGATCAAGTTCAACAGAGAGAACGACGCGCTGACAAAAGCCCTCGGGAATCCTGAACACGGAGGACGTGTACGAGGCATGGGGCACATTCCGTGGAAAATAGGGTTCTCCCAGAACGATGACCCGTACGGTTACAGAAGCCGTAAGAGAAAGATGGATCGGGATGCAGATGTTGTGCGCGGTTGGCATCGTAAATGGATGAGATGAAGAAAACCGTGAGTGTACTAGTACAAGAAAGAGATGCAGCTCGGGCGCAGCATGAAGATCATCCAGTGGATCTCGGAAGCCAGCAGCGGAGAAGCAGCGTGGCTTCCACGGAGGCCCCGCCGGCTAGTGCACATGCACCGACGATCGAGATTACTGCACCGGAGCCTCCGGCAATCGAAATTACTGCACCGGAGCCTCCTCGCTACCCCGTGGACGATGTAAAGGAGATGAAAGAATGTCATCTCTATTATCCAATTGGGAACATGTCCATGAAGGTAGCCATCGGCAGTGCTTTACCATGTGAACCTGGAGCACTCCACCACAACAAGCCCATTCAAGATGGCTATGCTCGTGTCACGGTGGAGGACATAGTCCCAGGGTTTGAGGACCAGGAGATTGACATTGCTACACCTGAAGGGGAGAGAAGACTTGGAGATGTCAAACGCCATTTCATTCTATGGCAAAAGAAGTTTATCAAGTTTCCAGGCGAGGCGCCAAGGCAAACAAGTCCACCCCCCTACGGTGGTGGTGGCGGTGGCGGCGGTGGTGGTGGTGGTGGTGCTTCACCTACACCTCCTTCACGTGAGCCGACGCCGCCCCCCAATTCACCTCCGGCGGGTAAGCAGCCGCCGCCCCCGGTCCGCCCCGGGCGGGTAAGCGACGCCGCCCCCAATCCACCTCCGGCGAAGAAGCGAGCAGATCCCGGACTATCAACCCGGACCCTTATGTACCTAAGACCACAAAGGTACCGGAGCCATCACCGAAGCCTCTCCCCACAAGGCCTTGGGAACGTAGTGCCGAGGAAGTCAACGCGGCCGCGACTGCTGATTATGAGAAATGGAAGGCGGACTGCAAGAAGAAAAGAGAGCCCGAGCCCAAGCCAGTATTTTCTGATGAGCAAAAGAAGTGGGCTAAGTCATTTTTGAGCACACCGTCCCAAGCCGCGAAGAATCTTCCTGACGACTATGCACGTGAACTTCGTAGGCAGGCACTCATGTTGAAGGAGAAGAAAGAGCGGGCGGAAAAGCAGGAGAAGAAAGCCTTGGAGGAGGCCGAGAAAGAATTAGCAAGTACAAAAAGCGGGAAACGAGTTGTCCAGCTCGGGGAACAAAGTAAACAATCGATTGCCCCGCTCATAGTGAAAGCCGCCGGTCCGGATGCCCCCGATATCATAGCAGCTACGGCAGCACATGGATTGACTGTAACGAGTGCCAGAGAACAAGCGGCCAACTTAGGTATCACTCTTCGTGCAGTGTTAGGCCTTCATGAGGCGCCAATGAAGGACGTAGTATTTACATATGTGCCGAATGGGCCTCTCGTCGAGCCTCGCGCAGAAGAGGATCTACCTCGACAAATGACAGTCTCGCTAAATTGGTACAAGGGTTACATAAAACTTAAAAACGTCAAAGACTATATTTATGCGGAAGTTAGACATGAGCATCACTTCAAACATTACTATATAACAATTCATCGGAGTGAATGGTTCCAGCTGTTCAATCTGCGCGAGCTCGACAAATCTATCATCAGTTACTACGTTCTGTAAGTGATTTATTAATTTCTACCCCATCTCGTTCATTGCCTGCACTATATATATATATATATATATATATATATATATATATAGAGCAAGACTATTCTCGAACCCCCTTAAGAGTGGTTCTAGAATAGCTATTCTAGAACCCCCCCCCAGGATGTTATAGACTAGTTATTCTACAACCCATCTCTAAAGACCTTCTAAACCCGACACAACCACCCAATCCCATCCAACCTTCCGCCGGCCCAACCCACCCACCTCCCGCCAACCCCACCCCACCTAGCTACCTCCCGCCAACCCCACCGCCCGTCGACCCCACCCTACCTCTCGTCGACCCTACCCCACCACCACCACCCACCAACCCCACACCTCCAACTTCCGAAGATCCCACCCACACCACCTCTCGATGACCCCACCCTACCTTACCTCCCGCCGACTCCATCCCGCCTACTATCAAACCCACGCCACATACCGTCGAACTCATTTTTGAAAGTTCGCTTCATTTTTTGGAAGTTCGCTTCATTTTTCGGAAGTTCACTTCACTTTTTTGGGAAGTTCACTTCATTTTTCGAAAGTTCACTTTTCTTTTTTGGGAAGTTCACTTCATTTTTTGGGAAGTTCACTTCATTTTTTGGGAAGTTCACTTTACTTTTTTGGAAGTTCACTTTACTTTTTTGGAAGTTCACTTCATTTTTTGGGAGTTAACTTTACTATTTTCGGAAGTTCACTTCATTTTTTTGGGAAGTTCACTTCATTTTTCAGAAGTTCACTTTACTTTTTTGGGAAGTTCACTTCATTTTTTTGGGAAGTTCACTTCATTTTTCGGAAGTTCACTTTACTTTAGTCGGAAGTTCACTTCATTTTTTTTGGGAAGTTCACTTTACTTTTTTCGGAAGTTCACTTCATTTTTCGGGAAGTTCACTTCATTTCTCAGAAGTTCACTTTAGTTTTTTTGGAAGTTCACTTTAATTTTCCCGGAAGTTCACTTCTTTTTTGGGAAGTTCACTTTATTTTTTGGGAAGTTCACTTCATTTTTTGGGAAGTTCACTTTACTTTTTTGGAAGTTCACTTTACTTTTTTGGAAGTTCACTTCATTTTTTGGGAGTTAACTTTACTATTTTTGGAAGTTCACTTCATTTTTTGGGAAGTTCACTTTACTTTTTTGGAAGTTCACTTTACTTTTTTGGAAGTTCACTTCATTTTTTGGGAGTTAACTTTACTATTTTCGGAAGTTCACTTCATTTTTTGGGGAAGTTCACTTCATTTTTCAGAAGTTCACTTCATTTTTCAGAAGTTCACTTTACTTTTTTGGGAAGTTCACTTCATTTTTTTGGGAAGTTCACTTCATTTTTCGGAAGTTCACTTTACTTTAGTCGGAAGTTCACTTCATTTTTTTTGGGAAGTTCACTTCATTTTTCGGAAGTTCACTTCACTTTTTTCGGAAGTTCACTTCATTTTTCGGGAAGTTCACTTCATTTCTCAGAAGTTCACTTTAGTTTTTTTGGAAGTTCACTTTAATTTTCCCGGAAGTTCACTTCTTTTTTGGGAAGTTCACTTTATTTTTTGGGAAGTTCACTTCATTTTTTGGGAAGTTCACTTTACTTTTTTGGAAGTTCACTTTACTTTTTTGGAAGTTCACTTCATTTTTTGGGAGTTAACTTTACTATTTTTGGAAGTTCACTTCATTTTTTGGGAAGTTCACTTTACTTTTTTGGAAGTTCACTTTACTTTTTTGGAAGTTCACTTCATTTTTTGGGAGTTAACTTTACTATTTTTGGAAGTTCACCTCATTTTTTGGGGAAGTTCACTTCATTTTTCAGAAGTTCACTTTACTTTTTTGGGAAGTTCACTTCATTTTTTTGGGAAGTTCACTTCATTTTTCGGAAGTTCACTTTACTTTAGTCGGAAGTTCACTTCATTTTTTTGGGAAGTTCACTTCATTTTTCGGAAGTTCACTTTACTTTTTTCGGAAGTTCACTTCATTTTTCGGGAAGTTCACTTCATTTCTCAGAAGTTCACTTTAGTTTTTTGGAAGTTCACTTTAATTTTCCCGGAAGTTCACTTCTTTTTGGGAAGTTCACTTTATTTTTCGGAAGTTCACTTTACTTTTTTGGGAAGTTCACTTCATTTTCGGGAAGTTCACTTCATTTTTCGGAAGTTCACTTAACTTTTTTTCGGAAGTTCACTTTACTTTTTTCGGAAGTTCACATCATTTTTCGAAAGTTCACATTACGTTTTGTCAAACAAGCTGAAATACTTTTTTTTTGTCAAAATTCACTTAGGTTAAAACAGTAGTTCACTTTGTACACTACGAGGAAGTTCACTTGGCACCACGTAGAAGTTCACCTTTTTGCACGCCGATAAAATTACTTCTTGTGGGAATTCACTTTTGTAAAAAATGAATTTCACTTTGTACCGCGTGGAAGTACACTTTCCATCTCATGGAAGTGCACTTTAAAATACGTCGTACAACTACATTTGTTGAAATTCACTTTGGTCAAAATGACAGTTCACTTCGTAACGTCCTGAAGTTCACATTGTACCTCGAGGAAGTTCGCTGTAAAAAATTCAAAACAAAAAAGTTGCACCTAATCAATATCTTTTCAACAAAATTTCAGTTGGAACATTCCGACAAGTGGTTCGGAAATAAATTCCCAAAAACGGTAAATAAAAATAAGAAATAAGGAAAGTAGAATCATGTTTTTTCAAATCTGCTCTTAAACTGTGAATAATTGGTGAAAAAAAATATATAAAAAAGTTGCGCCTAGTCAATAGCTTTCCAATGACATATCATATGAATCAATCCAATAAACCGTTTGGAAATTAGACCTCAAAAACTGCACGAAATTAGTGAAATCCGCGAAAATGTTGTTTTGTATATTCAAAATTATTTTTAAACAATAAAGAATTTGGAAAAACAATGAACACGAAAAAGATGCAAAATTACAATACGAATCCAATAGTATATTATATGCATCATTCCGATAAGCGATTCAAAGATTAAATTAAAAATACTGTCCGCATAAACATTTAATTCTAATGTTCCGGAAAGTAGAATTATGTTTTTTCAAATCTTCTCTTTAACTGTAAAGAATTGGGGAAAATGATCTATATGAAAAAGTTGCGCCTAGTCAACAGCTTTCCAATGGCATATCATATGCATCAATCCGATGAACTGTTTAGAAATTAGACCTGAAAAACTGCACGGAATTAGTGAAATCCGCGAAAATACTGTTTTGTATATTCAAAATTATTTTTAAACAATAGAGAATTTGGAAAAACAATGAACACGAAAAAGATGATAAATTACTGTACGGATCCAACGGTATATTACATGAATCATTCCGATAAGCGATTCAAAGATTAAATTAAAATTACTGTCCGCATAAATATGTAATTCTAGTGTTCCGGAAAGTAGAATCATGTTTCTTTTTCAAATCTGCTCTTAAACTATAAAGAATTGGAGAAAACGATCTATATGAAAAAGTTGCGCCTAGTCAACAGCTTTCCAATGGCATATCATATGCATCAATCCGATGAACCTTTTGGAAATTAGACCTCAAAAACTGCACGGAATTGCTGAAATCCGCGAAAATGTTGTTTTGTATATTCAAAATTATTTTTAAACAATAGAGAATTTCGGAAAACAATGAACAAGATAAAGATGCGAAATTACTATACGAATCCAACGATATATTATATGCATCATTCCGATAAGCGGTTTGAAAATCAACATGAAAATACTGTCTGCACGAATATGCAATTCTGGTATTCCGTCGAGAAGTTCACTTGTGAAACACGCGGAAGTTCGTAAAGGGTTCGAGAATAGTTATTCTCGAACCGGTTCGAGAATAGCAGACCTATATATATATATATATATATATATATATATATATATATATATATATATATATATATATAGGGTTGCACTATTTTGCAACCGGTGCTCAAAATATTATTCTGAGCACCAACCGGTCTATAATGGAGCGATCAAAAAAAACCACAAAAAAAGCCACGTTCTTCCCCACATCCCACCAACTCCCACCCCACGAACGCATCCAACCAGGCCTTCCACCGCCGGCCAGGGCTCGCCTCCCGCGCCTCCGCCCTCCGGCCAGGGCCCACCTCCCACGCCTCCGCCCGCCGGCCACCAGCCTGATCCGCCGCCATCGGCCATCTCAAACCTCCTCGCCGCCCATCGCCGGCTTGTTCTTCCGCCGCCGGCCTGCTCGGCCGCCGACAGCCATCCCCAACCTCGGGCGCGGCCATGCGCAGGCCCTCCCCAATCTCTAGCGCCGCTGGCCCTTCCTACGTTCGTGCGCCGGCGACCGAGCTCTCCATGCCGCCATGGCTTGAGCTGTTGCCGCGGCTGCAGCTCGGGTGCCTCCACGGTTCCTCTCCAGCCGGACCTCCCCTGCACTATGCGCTACATCCACGAGTTCCGGCCGCATGCTGTCGAGACGGGCGTGACCTGGTGGTTTCCCTGCGGCTGCCCCTCCCCTGCTGACTCGTTTGTCGTCCCTCATCGGTACTCACCTTCCGCCACATGCCGGTAGCCTCCCTGCATCCCGGCGGCTCTGCCAGTGACCTCTCACGCCTTTGTTTGAGCTGTCGCCTCACGTACATCTGAACTTTTTCAGCTCTGTGTATGTAGTCCCCAAGTTCGGTTCATCTCGCGTGATGTTCAACTTCTTTGCTGGAGTTTATCTCGTGGAGCAGCAGCAGCTTGCCGGCCGATTTTGTTGAGGCTGTGCGACGATGGATGAACTATACTTCAAATCAATCCGGCCACGGTCCCAGCTGCTGCCTCCCTGTACTTCTCTCTCTAAAAATGAACAAAGACTGTGTTGCCTCGATGTTTTCTAGTCAAATAAAGTAGTTGCTGGGATGGACAGCTTGTTGTTTTCTCTAGTTTGCTTGCTTTGAGTCTGTATTTTTTGTGCTCATTCGCGTTCTCTACCACTCGCTATTTAGGACAATGCTATTTCATAGCTGGCTCAGGCAGACGAACGGCACCTGTGAAGAAGTAGAAAAATGAAAGAAATGCTATTGTGTGTCTATTATTTCACGCATACATTGTTTGTTTTCCTTGCAGATTCTAATCTAATTTTTTATTTGATAAGAAAGTGCGCGAAGAGCACTCAATCGACCCACCAAGGCAATGAAATTGCCGTCCCTAAAAAGACAATTCTTCTCTGGAAATTACAGGGAATTGCTATCCGGAAGTACAAGGAATTGGTACGGATAAGTACAAGATTTGGCTACCAGCAAGTACAACTCTCGCTCAGAATTATTTTTTTATAAACAGAAAAATCTTCTAACAGAAATACTATTTTGAGCACCACTTTCCCTATATAGGATACGATTAGGAAAAAACTGCGGAAACCACTTCCTCCCGTATGCCCACCAAGTCGTGCATACACTATCCCCACCACCACCAAGTCCCTTGTTTGCCGCCACCGGCCTGCTCCCCCACCGCCGGCCCTCCCAAGCCAACCACCTCGCCGCAATACACAATAGTCCTTTTGAGATGTACAAAAAGTCAGTCACATAAGTATAAATATTCGTCGCGAGTAAATACAATTATGCATCACGAAGAAGTACAATCATTCGTCGCAAAGAAGGTATAATCATTCGCCACGGGAAGTACAAAAAAGCGTTGAGAATTACATGGATAATATTAAGAAGTTCAATTAACAAATTTTTTGCCGACAATTTTTTCATTGAACTAAAATCATCATTTACATATGAAATAAAAGAAAAATAAGAAAAAACAAAGACTAAAACGAAAACGGCTAGGCCCCTAGACTGCTTGTCGCCCCTCGGGGCGGTTGATGGCCCGGCCCCGTCGATGTCTGCCTTCCTCCTCTGCCGCCTCGCGCTCCATTTGGCGTGCGGTCGCCAGAGATCAATGGCCGCCGCGTCCTCTAGTAGCCGCCGCGCCTCAGTGGCGTCATCCTCGGCCTTCTTCAGCGTCTCGAAAGACACAACTAAGGCTCTCTGCTCCACCGCCTTGTCCTCCGGGTCTGTCCCGCTCCAGTCAAAGTCGTCGTCGTTGTCCGACTCCTCCTGTGCGGCCACCATCTCCCTACGGTGTTGCTGCTCTGCGTCTAACACCGCGTGGGACACCCCTCCTCCTCGACATACTGCTACGCGTTAGCCATGAAGTTCGCGTTCATGGATGCGCTGATAACATTGTCGGCGCTATCCTCGTTCTCGTAGTCTAACTCCTCGGTGTCGAAGTTTTCTATCAGGGGAGGTGGAGTCGGAGGAGGAGACATAGGTGGAGGCAGAGTAGCGTGGCCGGCGGCGGCGCTACTCACCATGAACGTCGCTCAGACTGGTGAAGCGATGCCTCATCGCCAATACTGGCGCTTGAGAAGACGTGTCGACCTAGGTCACTGCCAGCAGGGTCTGTGGGAGATGCGAGCAGTTACGTGGCGCGACCATTCAACGTCCGCCGAGATGCATCCGAGACGTATATTTAGGCCACGTTTGCATTTCCGCGTGAACCCGGTCATTATGAAGTAGAAGAAACCGAGTAAAAATCCAAACGTAGAAAAAGCAAAATATTCCCATTATCCGCGAGGAAGTACAAGCAGAGATCTAGAGAAGAACAACCAGTCGACATGAGCAGTACACCACTATATATAGGAAGTACAAGACAACCAATTAAAAACCAAATGTAGAAAAAAAAATCTCGTCATCCGTGAGGAAGTTAAAATAGTTGATGTTGATAAGTAGTTAAGTACAACCATTCAAAATGAGCGGTACACCCACTTAATATAGGAAGTACAAGAAAACAAACAAAATCCAAATGTACAAAAAACAACAATAATCCCGTCACCCGCGAGGAAGTTGATATACTTATCAACGAGAAGTACAACCATTCGACATTAATAGTACGCCCACTTAATATAGGAAGTACAAGAAATCCAACAAAGTCCAAATGTAGAAAAAACAAAATAATCTCATCATCTGCGGGGAAGTACGAGCAGTGATTCCGAGAAGTATAGGCCGAGACAACAGGAAGTACAAGCGGTAATTACATGACTAAAAAGTGTTCAAACAAAATACTCCCACATAAGTCCACATAGCAAAAAAACAATAATAATCCCATCACCCTTAAAGAAGTTCATATACTTGACAATGAGAAGTACAACCATTCGACACGAGCAATACACCCACTTAATATAGGAAGTACAAGAAACCCGACAAAGTCCAAATGTAGAAAAAACAAAATAATCCCGTCATCTGCGAGGAAGTACGGGCAGTGATTACGAGAAGTACATGCGGAGACGACATTAAGTACAAGCGGTAATTACATGAATTAAAAGTGTTCAAAGAAAATACTCCCACATAAGTCCATATAGCAAAAAACAATAATAATCCCATCACCCTTAAAGAAGTTCATATATTTGACAATGAGAAGTACAACCATTCGACACGAGCAATAAACCCACTTAATATAGGAAGTACAAGAAACCCGATATAGTCCAAATTTAGAAAAAAACAAAATAATCCCATCATCTACGAGGAAGTACGAGCAGCGATTCCGAGAAGTACATGCGGACACACAGTAAGTACAAGCGGTAATTACATCAAGCAAATACCCCCACATAAGTTCACATAGCAACGTTGTGAAGTTCAAATATTAGGATCCAAGAAGTACATAATCTCTTAAATACATTATAGGGACAATCTAAAATTATCATTTCGAAGCACACATGCTAGTTTTTGTAAAACACACTAGCATCAAAACATTTCCATGAAGTACAACCACAAAGGCCAGGAAGTACAAGGACATGTCACGGGAAGTTCAGATGCGCGTGGTTGTGCTGAGCATTTTGTGTGGTGAAAATTATAGCTCTATTTTACTGAATACTTTCATGAAACCGCACAAAGAAGTACAACCCTATTTCCCGGTAAGTACAAGTTCACGTCGAGAGAAGTTCAACGCTCTGTTTTTACGGGGCGGAAGTCTATTGTCCAAATCTCATCGATTTGATCACCAAACACTTCAATCATTGTCACCAAAAGCTTTATATGGTAGAGTATATGTCTAATTTCATTACCTACAACATTTACAACAAATAAATGGATCTAAGCCATCAAATTCAAACCGTTATCCCACAAAATATACCGGAAACATGATTTCAAAACTTCTAAAATTAGTTTTAAACCGTTCGGATTTGGCAAAATGGTAAATACAAAAAAGATGCGCCATTTTGACAGCTTTTCAACCGTATATCATTTCCATTTTTTAAAAACTCCGAATGGAAATCGCGGGGAAATCATTCGGTGCCCGTCACATAAAACGGGCGGACAGTAATTCGATTTATTCTCTTAAACTGTAAGAAATTAGAGAAAACGATTCAAATAATAAAGTTGCGCCTAGTCCATAGCTTTCCAACGCCATATCATATGCATCATTCCAACAAACGGTTGAAAAAATTCATCCAAATTACTGTCCGCTCGTTTTTGAGTACGTCCGAATTTCTGTATTTTCAAAATTGTTCAAAAACTGTGAGGATTTTGAAAAAACTTAAAACATGGAAAAGTTGCGCAATTTCATTATCTTTCCAACGGTATATCACTTGCATAGTTTCGATAAGCGATTCGAAAATTGAACTAAAAGTTCGTTTTCTGGCCATATAGAAGCGTTTTCGTATTTCCAAAATTAAATTTAAACCGTGCAAAATCTGCGAAAAGTGTGAACATGAAAAAGTTGCGGTTTTTCATTATCTATCCAACGGTATATCATTTGCATAGTTCCGACAAATGGTTGAGAAACTCGCGGTATAATCAGTACCTATGAAGAAAACGGGAAGTTCAGGTAAGTTCGACAGAAAGTTGAACCCTGTTATCCGGGAAGTACAACCTTGTGTCCAGGAAAGTACAAGTCGGTGCTCAGAATATTATTTTGCAACCGGTTGCGTAATGCAGGTATATATGTATATATATATATATATATATATATATATATATATATATATATATATATATATATATATATATATATATATATATGGGAAATAGTCTGCTAACATGGGTGATAGCTATGCATACTCATCTCACCATTGGATCTTGTATAGGGAGCACAATACCAGCCTTAAGGGAGCACACGGCGTCAGCCCTTCCGTCAATAAAACAACAAGAATCCACACCATTTTTCTCTGCGGTACACAACTTTGTTGGGTGGCATTTTCGTGTTCCACACGCCGACGAAAAAGATGTATCAACCACTATTTTATTGCACCGACGACATTTGTTTTTTTAATAAGTAGCTCCAGGCAAATATGATTTTCAAATGCATCCGAACAGGCTGTCAAAATATGCCCAGTGGAAAGGTTAATTTTTGTACAAACATTCTGTGTCCCCGTCTACACATGTTTCGTGTGGGGTCATTTTTTTGGTTTTCCATCGCGGCAACCACCACTTCAGCGCTAGATGCCATATCAATAAGTAGACATCGGTAAGAAATGATACCAAAAACACAACCAAACCACCGTGCTCTCCAACCGAAAACAATTGTAAAATTGTTGATGGGAGCAAATCCACTGCAAAACAGATCACAGTATTCTCCACGGTCAATATATATCACAATGACAAGCAACTTATGGAGCCGTGCCACCACTGTCACTTTGCCTTTTTTTGTATTCCAATACGAAATATATCACACCCTCAGGGGCTCTGTTTTTTTGACGAGGTGATAAAAAGCTTTAAAACCACAGCCCCTTCAAAGCTCTAGCTACATACATTTAGTGCCATTCAAATATGCCGCCGGTAGTCGTGGACGGAGAGCATGAAACAGGGCGCACGAGGCCAGCCGGAGATCACGTTCTCAGCCTGGGCGACCTCCCTGATGATATTGTTGCAGCTGTCCTAGTCGATGTAGCTGCCGCCGCCGACCGCCCCGGGGATCTTCTCTCCGTTTTCATGACGTTAGCCTACCTTTTTTTATCAACTAACAGGTGCAAGAAGTTCTATTCGCTTGGCTGGTCTCCAATCGTCGTCAAGAGTGCATCTCCTGGAGCCCTATCAATCCTTGCGAAATCATGGTGTCCTGGAGCAAAAATCTTCTTGCAGCGGTGCGAGGAAGCCGGGAGCATCGATGCATCTTTCATGCTGGGAATGGTTAGCCAGCTCTTTTGTTCCGAGTTTACCTTACTAGCTTTTTCTAATTTGTTGGTGCTGGTACGCCGAGGTGATTATGCTCACCTTAGACGATTTTCTTTTTGATCAGATTCTGTTCTACTGCCTCAAGCTAAGAGATGACGGCATTGCAAAGATCACATCTGCCGCTTCCAAGGGCCACACGGAGGCAACATACGCTTTGGCAGTGATCCTTTTCAACGGCAGCGGGGGGGGCGAAGTAAGCCGCGACATACCCGCCGCTGTGGCGTTGTGCCAGCAGGCGGCATCTAATGGACACGTGATCGCATTACGCGAGCTAGGGTTTTGCACGCACGACGGGTACGGCATCTCTGAGGACCACCAAGAAGGGCACCGCCTTGTAGATCTTGCAAAAAGCCTCGAGATGGCAGAAGCGCTTGATCGGACTGGGTCGCTTCTTGGACCAATGCGTCACGGAAAGGGAGGCGCGCCGCATATCGCTAACCGGTTCATGGTGGAGTGGTTTAAACTGGGAAATTCGGATGGTCTAGATGAATTCCGCATGTGCTCTAATGCCATTTGTGGCCGCCAAGAGACTAGGGCTAGAGAGTTCCGTTGCTGCGCCGTCTGCACTACGGCGACTTACTGTTCAAGAGCCTGCCGGTCTAGGCACTGGATGAAGAAGCACCGGATGGTGTGCTACCCACATTGATATGTATCTTTTATGCCATTATGTCCTTCGAAAGCACCATCGTTATCTGAATAAAAGAGTTTTTTCTCCATCCAAGACCGAATGAAAATGGCACAGTTGTTATCTGAATGATCGATGATTTCCACCGTTTCTACGGCTTATACAATGAACTTTTTTAATACCGTATATTGAAATCCACATGAAACAAGTCATACAAAATAGTTTGGACAAAAGTATTTGGTTGATCATCGAATCACCATAAGTCGATGCGGTGTTGATGCGTAAGCCTTTGCAAGCATAAGTTCAGATTTTTTGCTGTTTTTTTTCCAAGTTTGATGGTACAGCCAGCCTTGGTAGCAAATCCGCTGTGAAAATGTTTTCATGCGACACCCCCCCCCCCCGGCTGTTAGCGGTTTGTATACCAAGATTTTATTTCTATTTTTTAAAAAATTAAAATAGATTTCAGAGTATGCACCTACCATTTTTATTCATAGGTGTTTGTACTCTAAGTTTGTAAAAACAGAAGTCCACTTAACTCGTCGGATCTGAATTGCACCAAGCTAATTCGACGCTAATTACACCGACCATATGCATCGTTCTGACACACCATACTAGGGTGGTATCAACATCTTTCTTCATCCGCGGTTCCCATCGGTGAAGCACAGATGGCATTTAATTGCAACTTGGAATTGTAGCAGATCTGATTTTCATAACAAAGTTATTCACCAAAGGCAGCCGTGGTTTTTTTGTAAATTTCTTAGCGAAACAACAGATCTGATCTTCATAACAAAGTTTTTCACCAAAAGGCAGCCGTGGTTTTTTTGTGAATCTCTTACCGAAACAACAACCAATTCACGGTGGTCTGAAAAAACCAATCTTTTTTGACGTTTCAGTTCTGAATCGACAACCATACAACGGCTGCTCATGTACTACCGCCCAAAACAATAGACTACTAAAAAATCAGTAAAACAAAGGGCAGATGATAACACATACGGAAAGTGAACCACGGATAAAAAACACCATGCATTTCGTGTATTTTTAGTCGGACGCAAACAGATGCCAACCATACCGCATGAGAGGTTTGGAATCAGACCACACTGAGTAACAATTTGCCCACCGCTGAAATCCCGGAAAAAATGGTGCATACACGCCAAGACAGGGGTGTCCTTTTTGTCAGTGTTGAGAACTACGTTTTTTTTGCTGTTTCGCTATAATTCAACCGTTCGTGTTGCGCGAGAAAGATTCAAGGAACATAACGCCGTCACACGGGGTTGATTTGATTTTTCTTTGATCTGCACCTGGTGGAGCTGGGAACCACACTATCCAACGGTTACCAGGCTATGCATAGCTACCACCTATATATATATATATCTCAACGCGGATTTGCTACCAAGGGTGGTAGCTATGCATAGGCTACCAACTGTTGGATAGTGGGGCTCCAAGTATGTCCAGGTGCAGATCAAAAATACCAACCAGCCATCTCATATGACGCCGTTAGAGATTTGGATACTACACAACTCTTATACATATGTGCTGTTACACTAGACAGCTATGCATGAGGTCTCGCCGTGCCTTATCTATAATATTTTCCCAAAACGACAAACAAAGAACGGCAAGGAAGTAGCAGTTTTGGTGTTGTATGGTTTCCGAAAACCACATGCATGTTCCGCTGGCTTGATTTTTACAAAACGTCAAACACTCCACGGTTGTGCAATGTATGATGCATGTTGACCATTCTTGGAAAATACCAGTCTGATGCTGGTGTGGTACATTCGTTATCAAAACTTCATAATTTTTCTGGCTCAGATTTTTCAAAACGCCAACTAATCAACGGTGATATGTTCCCGGCCTGATGAAGCTGTAGCCTTGTCCCCTATCCGTGAAAAAAGGAAGGCACGCATCGGTGTCTGCCAGCCGTTTGCCATCTCAAGTTTTTGCTCGACAGAAAAAGAAGGACGCTGCATGCGGCCTATAAAAAAAGGATGTACTGGTGTAGCAAGTGAGACGTACAACATAGCATGCCCCCATTCTTCTGGAAAAAAAAAACATTCTGTAGCAGTGTTCGTTAGCAGTGCAAGATCTGCTTGATGGGTTCGTCACTCATACCGTTGTATTTTACATTCTGTTGGTGTTATCAGGCATCTGTTTTCCTGTTGTATATATGGTTCAAATGTTCCTTCTTGTCGATCCATGTTGATTTGCCAAAACTCATCGATGATCCCCTGAACAAAGCAAAGATATTATTGAATTGTGTATAGCACAAGATAAACAAATGTCTGCAGGAGATTCCCCAAATATAAAATGAGCAACAAAAATGAAGTTGGATCTTGGTTCCGAGGAAAAAACCTCAAACTGAAAAAGAAGAAGCTAAGAAGCGCCCAGAATAGCTCCTTGGGAAAAACTCTGAAACCTTTGGAGGTTTTTACAATGGATGTTGTTTTATTCATCCAGATACCGCCTGGCGACCGTGCCGTGGTATTTTGTGTCACTTCATGTAAATCATACCGTGCTGGTTGAAAAGCTTATAGCATCTCATGCTGTCGAAGGCATGCTGTGTGATTGTTGTCATTGTGAAAAAACGTCCATGTTCCGATGAAACCAATATCAACTTTTTTTGGGTAGTTCAAAAAAGACAACTTAACATCGGCAAGAAAATATCCTGTCCAGACTCGGATAGATAGCGACGTGCGAGCAGACACTAAAACCCCTTAACGCACGAAAAAAAAGTGTCAAAAATGCAGACCAAAATGGCAACCGTGTTCGGCCTTTGAACCATTCCGTAGAACGTTGACATTTTGGAAAGAAAAAAGTGACACTAAAAGGCTCTGCATGGTGTTAGTTTTACCCATTTTGACATTTTATACGGCACGTCTGCAATGCCGTATCGAGTTTGTCGTTTTAGGTTTGTTTTGATGTTTTTTTTGTGAACGGTGAAGCTTCAAAACCAAATGCAGGTTATCGTTTTAGGATTGTTTTGACATTTTTCTTGTGGTCGGGAGATGGTGCAAATGCCGACTATAGGTTAACGTTTTGGGATTGTTTTGACATTTTTGTGGTCAGTGTGGTAGTGCAAAAAAAAAAAAAAACCATTACAGCTCGTTGCTTCCTTCCTACATATAATGTACCTCCATATTCCGTGTTCAAACTCTAAGAGTGGAGATATATCTCATTTGCAGTCCCTAGGAGGGTTATGGCTGAAGCTTTCCAGTGGAGATATACCGGCCTTATGTGCAACAAACCATTTCTTGAGTGACCAGAGCAGTAGCAATCTTCTGAGCCAAGCCGTTCAAGAAAAAAATCAGTTGCCAAAGTTCAGAAGAGCGTATGTATCCGCCGGGACAAGATGAGTTTTTCACAACTTCCGTGGGCACTCTAGAGCACAAAGTGAAACTGGGCATGAAAACTAGCACTCGAGAACTTCGGCTGACGGAGATTAGGTGGAGGAGTCAACAAAGGATAGGACCGTACACTACTCATCCATATCAGAAACTCATGTTGCCAAGGAGTATATGCTAATATCATGCTTATGTCACAGTGACGTCTCATATGTATAAATACGTGAAATTGAAAAGAACCGGCTCTGGTGGCAAGCTGCATGCGGCTGACCGTGCGGAAGCTGGACGCACAGTTCGTCGGCGCCCGAGGTGACCACCTCATCATCAGCTGTCCTCGACAGCACCACGAGCAGGTCGTAGGCGCCGGCGCCGGGTCACTTTAGAAGGTTCTAAGAAAACAGGGCACCGGAATGCCGAAACACCGACCAACATCTAGCACACGGACAGCAAGACAACGCTGCGACGCCTTCTTGAGAACAAACTTGCTATGTCCCAACTTCCAAAATATCTCGCACCTGCATAATATATACCACACAATAAGAGGTTGTAGCAAGCTCATGTTTGCCTTCTTATGTCAAACATTTGTAGACGAGCAATCGATCTTACGCCATGGTGGCTCCAGCTGAGAGGTCTGTCGGCGACCCGGCTGATGCCGCCACAACAGCCAAGATCGTGGCCACCAAGACATCCGGCAAAGCGTCGAAACTACCCGTCGAATCGACCTATAGTGGATGATGGGTGACCATCAGGTCCGCAGAGCACCGCTGCAAGAATATTTGTGCTCCAGGACACCATGATTTCGCAGGGATTGATAGGGCTCCAGGAGATGCACTCTTGACGACGCTTGGAGACCAGCCCAGCGAATAAAACTTCTTGCACCTGTTAGTTGATAAAAAGGAGCTGGTCAGAGAAAACACGGGGATTCAAATCACGTGCAAGCAAGACAAGTAGGGCTAACGTCATGAAAACGGAGAGAAGATCCCCGGGACGGTCGGCGGCGGCAGCTACATCGACTAAGACAGCTGCAACAATATCATCAGGGAGGTCGCCCAGGCTGACGACGTGATCTCCGGCTGGCCTCGTGCGCCCTGTTTCATGCTCTCCGTCCACGACTACCGGCGGCATGGTTGAACGGCAACGGGTACGTTTGTGTTACTATCACTAATGTCTGGAGCTAGAGCTTTGAATGGGCTGTGGTTTTACAGCTTTTTATCACCTCTATAAAAAACAGAGCCCCTGACGTTGTGATATGTTGCGTATTGGACTGCAAAAAAAGGCAAAGTGACAGTGGTGGGACGGCTCCATAAGTTGCTTGTCATTGTGATATATATTGACCGTGGAGAATGCTGTGATCTGTTTTGCAGTGGATTTGCTCCCATCAAATAAGTATACAATTGTTTCAGTTGGAGTGGCACGGTGGTTTGGTTGTGTTTTTGGTATCCTTTCTTGTATTCTGAATGGTTTTACCGATGCCTGTTCGGATGCATTTGAAAAACGTATTTGTCTCGCGCTAATTAAAACAACAAATGTCGGCGGTGCAAAAAACACTGGTTGATACATCATTTTCGTCGGCGTGTGGAACACGAAAAATGCCACCACAACAAAGTTGTTGTCCCGCAAGAAAAAAGGGTGTGGATTCTTGTTGTGTTATTGACGGGGAGGCTGACGCCGTGTGCTCCCTTAAGGCTGGTATTGTGCTCCCTATAGAAGATCCAATGGTGAGATGAGTATGCATAGCTATCACCCATGTTAGCAGACTATTTCCCATATATATATATATATATATCCTATATATATATATATATATATATATATATATATATATATAGACAAAAGTTTTCGTATGTAACCAAACTGCAGTGCATGCTATCATTGCCGTCCACCTCCGTGCCAAGATCCGTGCTAATTGTGGCTATTTTCTTTTCCAAACAGCCATATTATTTTTTAGTGGCCCGATGTGCTGCCCCGGGCAGTACGAGTCAGGTCTGAGAGGGAGGAGCCGTTGGGCTTGTCCGTTTGCCTAAGACCCGTTGGGTTTGGCAGTTTCTGCGTGGAAACGAATATCGCTACAGGCATCGGGCCATTTTCTCTCCACTGCAGCCCCCGACCTCCACCCTCCCCCAATCCCTGCACATCGATCGCTTCCCCTGACCCTGCCCGCTCCGGCGACCGGCGGCGTCCGGCGGCAGCGCTGCCCCGACCTCCACACTCCCCAAATCCCGGCACATCCCGTTTGTCTCCTCCCTGCAATCTGCAAATCGAGAACCCCCCGACCCTGCCCGTTCCGGCACCCGCCGGCGACCGGCGGCGCCCTCGGCAGTGCTGCCCCGACCTTCCACCCTCCCCCAATCCCTGCAGATCGAGTTTGTCTCTTCCTGGCGGCCGGTGGAGCGCCCCAGCTCCCCTGCATCGACGATTTTTTCGTGCCGTTCCGTGTCTCTCACCGCCTGAATCCCAAAGCTTCCCCTACTGCCTCTCCTCCACGCCTCCACCCCTCGACCTGCCAGGCGGCCCAGCCGGGTGCGCCGTAGGCCATCGAGGCTGAGGGACACGACGCGCCCCCCTCGGCAGCCCACCGCGATGGCAGGTTGCCCTTCTTCCCGAGCCAGCAGCGCCGCCCAGAGCCGAGGCCGCCGCCACTGTACACGCGTGTACTTGGTCCGCGAACAGGACTGCTGGTCGGCTACAGCTGCTGCGCTGGCCGTGCGGCGTTGAAACTTTTCCTGCTCGGTCTTGGTTGCGGGAAATTCGTTTCGCACACCGCTCGGGAAGCAGGGCAATCTGCCATCGCGGTGGGCTGCTGCGAGTATGCTGTTCTTCGTACAGTTTTTACACTAGCACATGCTTTTGTATTAATATGCGTTGAAGTTGTTTTCAAGTTTACACTCATTCCTTTTCCTGGTCTTTCTTGACTGGTTCTTTTATGTGCTGATTGCACTTTCAATTTGCCTCGCCTCTACAGCAACCCAAGTTTCCCCCTATTGCTTTCCCGCTGGTACCGCGTTGGCTGTGAGAAATTGAAATAGTTGAAGAACACCAGGAGAGATGTAGGTTTGGCACTATTGTTAGAATGACATTGGAACATTTTGTGCGCTTCTCTTTGTTAAAATTGATTGAGCTGAACTGAAAAGTATGTGTGTATTGTACTGAAGATCTTAATCGGCCCAGTGGTGCCTGAAAAGAGAAGAAAGATAGAAGGGATGTCCACATGAACTGAATTTTGTGTGTGCTTGTACTGTTAGAATCAATTCATGAGTAGTTGTAAATGTTTTTATCTTTGTAAAGATAATTCATGAAGGGAATGTCGAAGAGAGCATGCTGCTTGGTATTTCGAGTGATGGATTTTCTTTTCCTGGATTGCATTTCACATTTGTGTTGTGTAGGCAGTGCATATGCTTGATGTATATCCTGATTCAAGCATCAAGTCCTTTTGTATTTTGTTTAGTTCCGCTTCTGAAATCTTAAGAGGCGGCTGTGCATTTTGTTTAGTTCCGCTTCTGAAATCTTAAGAGGCAGCTGTGCATTTTGTTTAGTTCCGCTTCTGAAATCTTAAGTGGCGTTTGTCTAAGCTCGTTATTGATACATATGAAGGAATCCTGTGCTCTTTGGTTTTGGTTCAGTTAAAACTTAAAATCACAATGTGGATGGAGTACCGATTGCACCATTTGAGAAGGTGCGGTATGCACTGACTGTGGGTGCCACAAGGCGCGGTATGTATAATACGTCGCTAGGTACCGAATTTCTTTTTTAGCCAGGTGCAACATATTCCTAAGCAAGGTGCGGTATGCGGTGCCGCAAGGTGCGGTATCTATAATACATTCCTAGGTAGCGAACGCCCTCTTATGGAGGTACGACATATACCTAAGCTAGGTTTGTTTTAGGAGTGTACTACATATTTTGTTGATTAATAATTTTAACAAGCATGTCCGATGTGGTGAGATCCTCTTGACTTGTACAACCACTCAACCAGTCACTGGATAGGGGAATGCACTCGTCCAGAACCTTGATGCTGTCTCGGTGGAGTTTGATGTAATTTAAAAATTAGTACGATTTAGGATGGGTTTGATAGGGGCAATTCACGTTTTAATGATCTATTAGAAGTGCGACATAATTACATTCAAGGTACTGTTAATTGCCTAGGTACCGATTCACTTCATCGCCATGTTTGATCCGGTACCGGATAAATTTTTGGGAGGGTGCTTGAATAGTTAAGGTGTGGTGCGGAGTAATTTTTCCTGACCTATAAAAATGACTACCGAGATCGGACCAATCGATATGCAAGTATAGTTTTTTTAGACGAATGTTAGGTACTTAAAATTTCCAACCATGTGATGGATGAATATTAGGAGGGTGCCTGAACAGTTATGTTGTGGTGCTGGATGTATCTTTACAAGGGTGCTTCAAAATTTGAACAGTGGTGCTGAATAATCTTTACAAGGGCATGGCCGACATAAGAGCCTCGACATGTATGATGTTATCTAATTTAGTCTGCACTCGACATGTTGCATTTGCCTTCAGACCACCATCCCGACTCGTTTTTTACACTTTGCAGGGGTAAGTTTTTTTTTTGGCAATGTAGTTTATAATAGAGGCAACAGGGGCAAGTACCGAATGTTATATTAGCGGGGTACGACTCACATTGACCTTAGGTGCTTTTTGTACGGGTACTAATAGCCCTGTAATAAAGGTACGACTTACATTGACGTAGGTGCTTGTACAACATTTTCGAAACTCTAAATCCTAAGTACCGAATGATCTGTCAGCGGGGCACGATATAATCCTAAGGTAGGTGCTGATGCACGAGGGTTCCATTTTACCGTTAGAACTTAGAACCGGTAGCACTGCCAATTAGCGTTGAAATATAATCAAGGTACCGATAGGCTTGTAACAAAGGTGCGGCTGACCTCGGCGTAGGTGCCTGTAGAGCGATACAAACCCCTAAATTATAATTGGAATCCAAATATTTGTGCCGAGAAAGATTTACCTGTAACTTCCGATAAATCTTTGTCATTTGCATCCAGCGATTGATATTAGAGGTACCAATTTTTTTAGGTAAATTCTCTCCCGTCGGGTACCGAATGTATATTAATCGAAGAACGACATACTTAGATCTAGGGTACTAGAATTTTCCAGGTGCCGATTCTATTTATTGGTGAGTACCAAATGTATATTAATCGAGGCACGACATAATTTGAATCATGGTACATGAATTTTCAGGGTAATGATTCTATTTATCGCCGGGTACTAGATGTATATTAATCGAGGCATGGCATAATTAGATTGATGGTACCGATATTTTCTAAGCATATTCTTTCTATCCTCAGGTACTGAATAGATGTTAATCGAGGAACGACATAATTAGATTCATGGTACTGGAATCTCCGGGTTTTGATTCTATGATCTATTAGCGGGGCACGACTTACATTAACCTAGGATTTGTTTGTACGGGTACTGATAGCCTATAATAAAGGTACGACATACTTAGATGTATGTGCTTGTACGACATTTTGAAGACTATAAATCCTAAGTACCGAATGATCTGGTAGTGGGGTACGCCATATACCTAAGGTAGGGACTGATGTACGAGTACTCCGATTTACCGATAAAACTTAAAACCGGTCGCCCTATAATAGGAAAACGAAACCAACGGGGGAGGGACCTGCGGCATTTTATTAAGAAGAAGCTAGGAGATCAGAAGTATTTTAAACAAAATACTGTGGAGAATTGGATTGATGGCACTAAAAATTGTCTAGGTGCCGAATCTATTTAGCGTCGGGTACCGAAAGTATATTAGTTGAGGAACGACATAGTTTGATTAATGGTACCGATATTTTCTAAGCGTATTCTTTTTATCCTCAGGTACTGAATATATGTTAATCGAGGACATTAACCAAGGTACCGGATAAGATTCACGGTACCGAAATTTGACTAGGTACCTTTTCTATTATCACTGGGTACTGAATATACATTAAACAAGGTACCGGATTAATACTAGTCAAGGAACGATATAATAAGATTGATGGCACCGATTCTTTTTACCAACTAGTACCGAAGCAATAGTAGTCAATGTTAAACGGAAATTTTTAGGTGCCGGTTGTATTTATGATAAATAGATATTAATCAGGGAATGTATATTAGATTCATTTACCGGAATTTTCTAGGTACTGATTTTATTTATCCATGGGTATCAACTATGTATTAATTGAGACACGACATAGGTACTTAACAATGTCCATTGTGGTGCGGCATGTATTGATAAGAGGGTGCTTAAAAATTAAATTATGGTACCGATTTTTTGATACGGAATTTAGGTACTTAGAAGTTTCAACCAGAAGGTGGATGGATTTATAGGAGGGTGCTTGAAATGTTATGTGATGGTGCCAAGTAATTTTTTCTGGCCTTTAAAATGACTCGTGACGTCGAATGTACCAATTGGCATGTTTGATCATCTCGTGAGATGGATTTTAGGTACTTCAAAAGTTCGATCTTTACCTCAACCCTATTTAAGTTCTTAGCTTACCTGACTAAATGGACAACAAAAAATTTCTTCAAGGATACACCCTGGAAGGTGCATCAAGTTTCATAGAAGAAGAGGCCAAGACGGCCGAACAACGCCAACGAAGGCAACCCGATACAAACACGACGCCACACGGATTACAACACAACCCACACCAGCCGAACGACAAACACGCCTTGCATCGTCCAGAGGAGACGAAACACTAAGCTACTGGGCCGCGTCACGACCGAAGAAAGGAACTCCGGGAAGCCAACTCCAACTTCAAGATGGCACAAGCCAACGCACCGCCCACCCAAAAGTGCCCAGGATGGCAAGTGAACGGCGGGGTTGAACCAGATCGAAGGAGGCGTCGACCACGAAGAAGAGCCGCCGACGGTGTACATAGCGCCCCGGAAGCCCAAGCTCTGAGCGGCGGCCACCACCGACTCCAAATGGCGCACCGAGGACTCCCGAACCATCTAGGCGACGCCTCCAAGAAGGAAAACGACACAGCCGTGCCGCCGCCGCCCGATCCAAAGACCGGATCAAGGTTTCCCCCGATGTTCGAAGCGGGGAAGAGCGAGCAACACCATGGCGACGCCTCCAACAAGGTGACGGCGCCCGCGGGCGTCGCCGTCGCCGGCCTACGCAGGATTTCTCCCCGGTCCTGCTGCCAAACCCAAGCCCATCGAAGAAGCGCCGCAAGGAGCCGCCTTTTGGCCACATCGCCGTCGAGAAGCGACGCTGCCGTCGTCGGAGAGGGAGGTGCTGACCTCCGTCTCACCACACGAAGAACGGGGACTGGAGGGTGAGGCTCCAGCCCGCCGCCGCCCGGCCGGCCGCCGACACCTCCATGGTGCCCAGCAGCCCGACGCCTACAGGCGTCCACGCGCCGGCCTGCAGCCACGGCGGGCCCTGAGATCCCGGCCGCCGCCGCAGGGGACGCCTCCCTCGCGGGGGAGAGCAGCTCCACCGCCGACCGGAGATGCGCCGAACGCCGGCCTCCTGCAGCACCTCGCCGCCGGAGCGCCGCCGCGTCCCGCACCGCCGCCGCCGGAAGAGGAAGCCGCCACCGCGCGAGGGAGAGGCCCCGCCGCCGCCGTCACCGCCCGGGCTTTGCCCGGCGGGACCTCTGGCGGCGGCGGAGGAGGGGGAGCGGGGGGTGGGAGCCTAGGGTTTTCAGGGAGCGGGGGAGCGGGGGAGCCCTAACTTTCGCTCGATGATCTTTCGCGTGATGGACAACAAAAAATTAAGGGGGGGGGGGGGCATTTGCGTGAAATTTACCGCGCTAACTTTCGCTCGATGATCTTGCGGCGCGACATATGGTACAGAGAAAGATCAAAATTTATACGGCGATATCAAAACGAGAAAAACTGCGCCAGCGGGAATTTGCTGGGCTCCATGAAATTTTTTACACTAATGATTACTTATTGAGGTCACGCTCAGGGGATATATTCACGCTCTATTGCGGTCCAGCATTTTATACAACATTTTCAGTCCATAACAAAAGCTAAGAGCAGCAAACAGTAGCAGCAAAACAACAGATAAAAATCCTGTACGTGTTAGCAAACATCAGCTATCGAAATTAGGAGCAATTTCAGCAGGACCTAAGTAAAAAAAACACACACACACATGCTAGCAAGCAGCAGCCAAAGACACTCTCACACGCGCAGGTAGCGGCTCGAACTAGCTGGAAATACTGCTTGCAAGTACCAGACCGCAATAGGCTAGCTGGAAACAACAAAACGATTGGTGGTGAACAGGTACACCATGGGAGACGTCCACCGCGGTACCGGCCCGACTTAGCTGGAATTTCAAATCGAACCAAGAGGACAAATCAGTTTGAGGTAAAAGTTGCCTTAACGGGAAACAGTCCAGTCAGAAACCCACAGTGCTAGCGCTGTTGGACTGCAAAGCATGTGGCCCAATGCTCTGCACACCTCTTTATAAATAGTTCGTTTTTGAATTCAGGTTGATTCCTCAGTTCTCAATATGCACCGTAACAGCAATACAATTCAAATCCCTGCTCGACACAGGTCATGTGGCAGAAAAAATGGAGAGAGAAATTCCCATTCACTCACTTTCCATGGCAGAAACTATATATATATATATATATATATATATATATATATATATATATATATATACCAACACTATTCTCGCAACCGGTTGCAGAATAATATTCTGAGGCACCGACTTGTACTTTTCTGAACACAAGGTTGTACTTCCCGGATAACAGGGTTCAACTTACTGTCGAACTTACCTGAACTTCCCGTTTTCTTCAGAGGTACTGATTATACCTCGAGTTTCTCAACCATTTGTCGGAAGAATGCAAATGATATACCGTTGGACAGATAATGAAAAACCGCAACTTTTTCATGTTCACAACTTTCGCAGATTATGCACAGTTTAAATTTAATTTTGAAAATACGAAAACGCTTCTATATGGCCAGAAAACGAACTTTTAGTTCGATTTTCGAGTCGCTTATCCAAAATGTTCAAATGATATACCGTTGGATAGATAATGAAATTGCGCAACTTTTTCATGTTTTACGTTTTTTCAAAATCTTCACAGTTTTTGAACAATTTTGAAAATACCGAAATTCGGACGTACTCAAAAAACGAGCGGACAGTAATTTGGATGATTTGTTTCAACTGTATGTCGGAATGATGCAAATGATATGGCGTTGGAAAGCTATGGACTAGGCGCAACTTTCTTATTCCAATTGTTTTCTCTAATTCCTTACAGTTTAAGAGAAAATCTCGAATTACTGTCCGCCCGTTTTATGTGACGGGCACCGAATGATTTCCCCGCGATTTCCATGCAGTATATTTAAACAATGGTAATGATATACGGTTGGAAATGTGTCAAAATGGCGCATCTTTTTTGTATGTACCATTTTTTCCAAATCCGAACGGTTTAGAACTAATTTTAGAAGTTTTGAAATCATGTTTCCGGTATATTTTGTGGTATAACGATTTGAATTTGATGGATTAGATCCATTTATTTGTTGGAAAATGTTGTAGGTAATGGAATTAGACATATACTCTACCATATAAAGCTTTTGGTGACAATGATTGAAGTGGTTGGTGATCAAATCGATGAGATTTGGACAATAGATTTCCGCCCCGTAAAAACAGAGCACTGAACTTCCCTCGACATGAACTTGTACTTATCGGGAAATGCGGTTGTACTTCTCGGTGCGGTTTCATGATAGTGTTCAGTAAAATAGCTATAATTCCTGTATTTTCTTTGGACACTTTGTAGTTCTTGTAATTACAGCTTGTACTTCATGTAGTCTATGCTTGTACTTCTCGAAATCACTGCTTGTACTTCCTCGCAAATGATGTAATCATTTTGTTTTTCCGACATTTGGATTTTGCCGGTTTT
The DNA here is from genome assembly GCF_022539505.1 of Lolium rigidum. Lineage (NCBI taxonomy): Eukaryota > Viridiplantae > Streptophyta > Magnoliopsida > Poales > Poaceae > Lolium > Lolium rigidum. The sequence goes on from NC_061512.1 coordinate 118,379,523, forward strand.
CTTATACCTCCTATATTAAGTGTGTGTACTGCTTATGTCGAATGGTTGCACTTCTTGTATTCAAGTATTTGAACTTCCTTGTGGGTGGTGGTATTATTTTGTTTTTTCTACATTTAGATTTTGTGGGTTTTCTCGTACTTCCTATATTAAGTGGGTGTACTGCTTATGTAGCATAGTTGTACTTATCATACTCAAGTATTTGAACTTCCTCGCGGGTAATGGTATTTTTTTGTTTTTTCTACATGTGGATTTTGTCGGTTTTCTTATACTTCCTACATTAAGTGGGTGTATTTCCTATGTCAAATGGTTGTACTTCTTGACGTTGTTTCACGAAAGTTTTCAGTAAAACAACTATAATTTTCTCGTATAGTGTCCATTTGAGGTCAACGGCCACACAAAATGCTCAGCACAACCGCGCGCATTTGAACTTCCAGCGACATGTCCTTGTACTTCTTGGCCTTCGTGGTTGTACTTCCCAAAAATGTTTTGATACTAGTGTGTTTTACTAAAACTAAACATGTGTGTTTTGGAATGATAGTTTTAGATTGTCCCTATACGCTATTTAAGAGATTCTACTTCCGAATCATAATCTTTGGACTTCCCAACGTTTCTATGTGACATTATTTGGGGGATCTTCTTTTGGATACTTTGTGCTCCCGTATTGCATGTACTTCCTGTGGTCTCCGCTTGAACTTCTTAAATCATCGCTTGTACTTCCATGCAGATGACGAGATTATTTTGTTTTTTTCCACATTTGGTTTTTAATTAGTTTTCTTGTATTTCCTATATATAGTGGTTGTACTGCTCGTGTCGAATGGTTGTACTTATCGAGATCGCTGCTTGTACTTCCTCGCGAATGATGGGAATTGTACTTCCTTATCGTTCATCCTATAGATTTTTAACATGATACGATGACAACTCGAGAAGGTTGATTTGTACAAGCCAAACCAAAAACACTACAATGCTTGTTTTACTTTACTATCGTTCAAAACAATATTAATTATCAAAAATTTATTGCTATTAAGAGAATATAACGGGGAATATATATTGCATACAATGTGCACAATTATGAACGAATGTACCGAAGTGGAACAACAATTAAACGAGAAATCATGCAACCTGGTTTTACTTGAGAAAAAAGCTTTTTGTTTCATGATCTGGCGTAATCTGATGCAGTAAATAATTATTAACGGGAAGGTTAAATAACATGTGGGATTATAAGTTCTTCTAGAATGATTTTAATGTCTTAAGATAGATCGGTAGAAATGAATACACATGTTTAAAAAATAAAACATGGATACTGTGAGTTGAACATAAGTGATTCTTCTTCAATCGAAGGTGGACTAAAAAAGAAGGTGCCATTAATATTCAAAGAAAAAAATAAAAGAAGGGTGCCGTCTCATTGGTTGTACTTCTCAGACTTTGAACTTCCAAGCTTCTGATATGTATACTTCTCAGAAGTTGTTTTGTTGCTATATTTTTTTAGCACTATCCGGCATGTTACTTTTCTGACTGTATTTAGTGTACTTCATAAATTTATGGCTTGTACTTGTTCGAAATTTAATGTACTATACATCACATAATATTGTCAGGAGATGCTTTTGTGTTTTACTTGTACTTCCAATAACTATCCGGTCTGTACTTTTCGGTACTTTTCAATTGAACTTCTCACCTCCTTCTTGTTTCTATGTACTGTCCACGGGCAGATAAATATACTTCGTACATGTAAAGTCATCGGTCGGACTTGGCATTAATCAATCAGAATCTACACGCAAAAAGGTAATATCGTCGATTTTCCACTCCATGTTTGTTTGGAGATACAACTTAAGCCGGCCGGAGGAAGAGAACTGGAGAGGCGGCAACAAATCAGACTTCAATAGGATTCATGTACACCATTAAGACGTGGGGGAGAAGTAAACTGTCTATGCGCATCTAAAAATTGATACGGGCCGGCGTCAAGAAGATAATCATCATCGTTGCTATTGGTTTCATTATTCCTAGCTAATATATGTCGTTGTTTTTGTGTTTTTTTGATGTATAATAGATAATAGATAGGTAACCATCTCATATTTACCAATTGAACTTCTTCATGTTTTTTTACTTATTTGTACTTCCCAACCGTGATTGATTTTTTTCTGAACTTCTCGAAAGTCGCAATGGTACACTTCTGAAGATGAAACAAAATGTACTTCCATTTATAATTAGCTTCAGGATAAATGAACATCATTAGACAAGAATATGAATAAATGCGCATAGTCTATGCATCGTTCAGAAAATGCAGTATATCTCCAATATCAAATGGCAATTGATTAAAGGTAATACCCGCGAAATCATTTCCACCACCCACGTGCTAATCCTTATTCTCTCCACTGCTTTTTGCACACAAATACAAACCATCCAAGAACAAAACTATAGCAGCAGGAGCAGAATATTCACGTGCATGCTAGCCCTGCTTGAGGGATGCGGATGGACGGAGATCCATGGACAGCTCGATAACTAGTACATCCAAGCGAGCTCACGACAGCCTTGCATCTTGGTTATCTCCGACACCGGCGTCCTCCAAGCAATCAGGGAGAGCTGCTGCCGGAAGAGGTCGTAGCAGAAGAACGTGTGGGATGCTGCCAGAAGAGGCCCTAGCAGCAGAACAACCAGTGAATGCATCTAGATATTTATCTTGACCTGCACTTTTTTCCTCAATACTTCTGTACTGCCGAACATAGTCTATTCTTGTAGGAAAAACCAAATTGCTACTGCTACAAGCTGATGCTGCTTCACGGACGAATGACCCGAACTTCACGAAAGATGAACTGAACTTGGGGACTAAAACTGTAGATCAACGGAGTCCATACATGGAGCTGAAATGGTTCAGATGTACGTGCGGCGACAGTTAAGCAGAGGCTGCTGATGCTGATGTGAGTCTCCTGCACTAAAATATTACAGGTTAAAGTCAATACAATTAAACGTCATCGAACAGCGATTTACCAATATCCACTAGCTGAACTTCAATACATGTTTAACTAACAGAGATGACAAACACAGCATATGCAAGAAGAGATACACTCGTCAATGTTTATTTCAATCATGTATTCTGTAAAGACGTGGAACTATAAAAAAATCACTAAGCAGCAGTAGTTCGTAAGCAGTTTGTAAGTCACGCAAGTACAAGTGCAGTGGCAAAATAAGTACAAGCCCCGGAGCAAATAAGTTCATCAGCGACGGACTGGCAGGCCTGCAGCCGGAGATGCAACGGCCATGCACCGGCGGCGGGAGCCCCATGGAACCGGCGACTTTTGCACGAGGCACAGGGGAGACGCGATGCGGCCGGACTCGCAGGTCCAGGGGCGACAAGCGCCGGCAGTAAGGCTCTGCTTGGAGGCGGCGCGCCCGCGAGAGAAATTGCCAGCCCCAGTCGACCATGCATGTTAACTCCTATCTACCACACGAATTCTAGATCAGGATCCACTGCAGTTCTATATAATCCACACCAGATTCATCACAGATTCGATTACAAGCTTTCTCACTCTATCTCGGCCGAAGCCGCTACTCCAAAGCCCCTCTCCCTGACGACCGCCGTCGCTATTTGAACCCCTGGTTGCGTAGACCAGTCGTCAGTCTCTGAACCGGGCTGGTACTCGTTTGGTCCTGGTGCTCTTGGGCCTTCCTCCTGGGCCGTTGACTGGGCCAACCAATGGTTCGCTAACAATCCCCTCCCCCTGAGAAACCGCTTGTCCCCAAGCGGGTGCCGCCGGAAAATGTTGTCGCAGAGCTTCAGAGTCTTCCCATGTCGCCAGCTCTTCCGACATACCGGACCATTGTACCAGCACTTGTGATACTGTCGAGGCTCCTCTGCGACAGATTCTCCTCTGCAGCACCTTGAAAGGAACCTGCAAACAGGGATCAGCATCGGGGAGGTTTTGATGTACCTGGACATGAGGGCCAATCACTTTCTTCAGCTGCGACACATGTATAACTGGGTGTATTTTGCTGTGTTCAGGAAGTTCCAGCCGATAAGCAACCTTGCCAACTCGAGCTAGCACACGGAAGGGGCCATAATACTTGTATGCCAATTTCTGGTTAGAACGGAACACCACAGAATTCTGAATGTATGGTTGCAGTTTCAGAAACACCATATCATCCACTGCAAATTCTCGGAAAATGCGCTGCTTGTCGGCTGATGCTTTCATCTTCTGTTGTACTCGCAAGAGTTGTTGCAGTAAGCCACTGCTGTAACTCTGTTACTTGACAAGCATCATCAGGCACAATCCCAAAGTGGCGTGGTGGGTGGTTATACAGAACCTCAAATGGCGTTTTGTTCAACGCCGAATGCCAGTTAGTGTTATACCAGTACTACGCCAATGATAGCCATTCGACCCATTTCTTAGGGCATACCTGGGCAAAGCAACGCAAGAAGGCCTCCAAAGACCGATTAACCCGTTCGGTTGCTCCGTCGATCCGGGGATGGTAAGATGAGCTGAGTCGCAGCTGGGTGCCCGTCAAACGAAATAATTCCTTCCAGAATTGACTAGTGAAAATAGGGTCGCGATCCGAAATAATGGACGCGAGCATACTTGTGCAATTTGTAGATGTTGTCGAGAAATAGACGAGCAATACTAGGCTGCGAGTAAGGATGCGCAATTGGGATGAAATGAGCAAACCTTGAGAACTTGTCCACTACGACCATCACACCATCGTAACGTCCAGATTTAGGGAAACCACCGACAAAGTCCATGGATACCACTTCCCGGGCATGATTGGGTACGGGCGAGTGGTTGAAGCAAACCTGGATAACGAACTCGCTACGGCTTGGCACGCTGGCAGATTAAGCATTCTTGAACTAAGCGCTTAACAAATTGCTTCATCAAAGGCCATGTGAACAACCGCTTGACACGCTCGTATGTAACGGGGAAACCTGAATGACCTCCTGACGCGCTGGCATGCAATGCCAATGTGACACTAGCTTGTAAGGTTGGATTGAAACCTAGCCATATGCGCCCTTTCTTGCGAATGACTCCCTCCTTGAGTGTGTAACCATCTACACCTTCAGGTTTTAGTGCCAGTCGTTCCAGAAGCGCCTTTGCCATAGCATCCTTCTGATAACCCTCAACCAACTCTTCAATCCAGACTGGACGAACAGATGAGATAGCTGCAAGGTGAGCGTGTTGATGTGGCCGGCGAGATAAAGCATCTGCCGCAGTATTATCACTCCCTTTCCTGTAAACAATAGTGTACTGCAGACCCAGCATCTTGGTCAACGCTTTATGCTGCCAAGTTGTGTGCAAGTGTTGATCATTGAGGTGAGCAAGACTTCTCTGATCGATAACTATTTTGAATTCCCCACACTGAAGATATGGGCGCCATTGATCTATTGCCATCAGAATAGCTAAGTATTCCTTTTCATATGTCGAGAGTCCTTTTGTTCGTGGACCCAATGCTCTGCTCACAAAAGCAATGGGATGGCCTGCTTGCAAGAGGACAGCACCAATACCATTATCAGAGGCATCTTTTTCAACCACGAATTGCTTAGCAAAGTCAGGTAAGCTCAACACTGGAGCATTGATGAGAGCATGCTTAAGTGCTTGAAAGGATTGGTCTGTCTCGTTGGTCCAAACATACAAAACTCCTTTGCGCAACAAGTTGGTCAAAGGCTTGGCAATAACTCCATAGTTCTTCACAAATTTCCTATAATATCCTGATAGACCCAGAAAACTGCGAAGTTCCTTGACAGAGGTTGGGACAGGCCAATCTCTCACTGTTGCTATCTTGGATTGATCTGTAGAAACACCTGCCGCCGAAATAACATGCCCAAGATAAGCAATACTGGGCTGTGCAAACTCACATTTAGACATCTTCACTTGCCAACTATGCTCTTGGAGTCGCTGCAGTACCAATGCAATATGCTTCAATGCTTCAAGTGATCGTCATAGCTTGAACTGTAAATCAGAATATCATCGAAAAAGACCAACACAAATTTACGCAGGTAATCCTTCAATGTGTCATTCATCGCACTAAGGAAAGTAGCAGGCGCCCCTGTCAACCCAAAGGCCATGACAGTGAATTCAAATTGTCCATGATGAGTGGCAAATGCTGTTTTAAACTCTTCTCCTGGCGCCAGACGGATCTGATGATAACCAGCTCGCAAGTCCAACTTAGAAAACCAACATGCTCCAGCTAACTCATCCAGTAGCTCATCGATGATAGGTACTGGGTATTTGCTCTTAATTGTTAGCGCATTGAGATGCCTGTAATCCACGACAATGCGCCATGAATTATCCTTCTTGCGCACAAGTATAATGGGAGAAGAGAAAGCACTTGTGCTGATCCGTATTACACCACTGGCTAGCATCTCCTGTATCTGTTTCTCGATTTCATCCTTGAGTTGAGGTGTGTATCGGTAAGCTCTCTTGTTGACTGGCTGAGCTCCTGGCACAAGAGGAATGGAATGATCACACAGGCGCCTGGGAGGTAAGCCGACAGGTTCAGCAAAGACTGTCTGGAATTTCTGTAGAATGGACTGTACTTCCTCTGGTAGCTGTATAGTGCTCTCGGGAGAATCATGTAATAAGAACAACTCCACAATGGTGCAAGCAAACTGCCCCGGTTGCTGACTCTGTAAGGTCACATGTTCCCCATTGTGATCAAAGGACATCCAACGCTCATCCCAATCCACATTCATAGGGCTGTGTGTGGCTAGCCAATCAAGACCTAATATTCCATCATACGTGCCAAGCTTCAGGAATTTGAAATTAGCATGGAATTCATGTCCATCACAGATCCACGGACAGTTCATGATCCCTTGTGTACTCTGCATCTGGGCTCCATCAGCTACTTTAACCCGCAGTACGTTCTTCAGAGGAGTAACATCAGACATCTGCGCTGCAAATTTGTCGTTGATGAAGGAGTGGGTACTGCCAGAATCCACCAGTAATGTCACCGTCTGCCCTTGTATGACACCAGATAACCGAAATGTGAGGGTGCTCGGGTCCTTGATTACTGTCACCGGCTGAATCAAATGGAATTCAGCAGAAGAATTGGTAGATGACTCTTGTTCTTCATCAGACGAGTCAGGTTGAAAGAGGTCAATGACTTCTTGTAGTACATGCAATTGAACCGTGCCGCTGCAGCGATGATCCCTGCTCCAGCGTTCTCCACAGGTATAGCAAAGCCCTCGAGCACGCCTATAATTGCGCAGTGCTGACCATTTACTGTCAGTGGAATTACCCTGTGACTGCTGCCCTTGCTTCGTTTAGTGTCAGGTGCTGAACTGGATGACAATTCATTGGAGAAGGGACCTGTTGGAGGAGCAGGTAATGGTAATGGTCGCCTTGATGAAGGTAACGACAGTGGAGGCGGTGGAGCCTGTAGCAGCATTTGTTGTCGATGAGGATGCTGGTACTGCCTCGGTTGATCACCCACCTCTTCCTGCAACGGAGCGAGAGAATAGGCGGTATCGAGATCTTTGGGCCGCTGAATAGCTACAGCAGCTCTCACAGTATGCTTTAAACCATCAACGAATCTAGTAACATAGTGCATGGAGTCTAAATTTGGTTCATAAGCTGTCAATTGGTCTATGAGTTCAGAAAAACTTTCTATATAAGCTGACACTGTACTGATTTGGTGTATATGGTATAACTGTCGTAACATGGACTGATGTTGATCTCGACCAAAACGAACCACCAGCCATGAACAAAACTCTTCCCAAGTAGGCTGTCGCTATTTTGCGTTGCACTCGATCGCAGCCAACGCGCAGCAGCTCCTTCAAACTTCATGGTAGCCACGGGAATCCACATCGATCGATGCGTCCCGTACATAGCAAAGTAATCCTCGCAGCGTTCCTGCCACAATTTGGGACACTCGCCATCGAATTTTGGGAAATCAACCTTGGGTAGAGAACGGTGTTGTGTGTGTGACTCGGTGTCTCGGTGATGGGAGGAGGAACTATCGGTGCGACGGAAACTATGGTATGCAGCATCAGGATAGAAAGTAGGATGGCGACTGCCTTGCGCACCTCTGACCGGAGGAGGCACATAAACACCGCTGGTGTCATGGGCCTTCCCCGGAGTAATTTGTCGTCGCCGAGCCCGTCCGGGCAAGCTTCGCCGTCTCGCGGCGTGAGAGGTGGCGTGGAAGCGGATGCCGACGCTGCCATGGGCTTGGGGTCGCCGCCTTCCATGCGCGCGTGGATCGCACCGATCTCGTCACGGATCTCGCTCAGCGCCGCCATGGTGATGCCATGGAGATCTAGCGCCTCCCGCTTGTGATCCGCAAGTGCCGCCGCCGCCTCGGCCTTCTGCTCGTTGACGAGCTTAACCATGGTGTCGAAGATCTGCTGCTTGGTGAAGCCCTCCACCTCCATGGCGATTTGTCTGGTGTACTGGCGGGTGCGGTGGTGGGTGGGTGGGGGAAAAATTTTCTCCAGATCGGAACGGCTCTGATACCAGATTGTTAACTCCTATCTACCACACGAATTCTAGATCAGGATCCACTGCAGTTCTATATAATCCACACCAGATTCATCACAGATTCGATTACAAGCTTTCTCACTCTATCTCGGCCGAAGCCGCTACTCCAAAGCCCCTCTCCCTGACGACCGCCGTCGCTATTTGAACCCCTGGTTGCGTAGACCAGTCGTCAGTCTCTGAACCGGGCTGGTACTCGTTTGGTCCTGGTGCTCTTGGGCCTTCCTCCTGGGCCGTTGACTGGGCCGACCAATGGTTCGCTAACAATGCACCTCAGGTGGGTAGCAGGGTACCACGTCGGCGATGGGGAATTGGTCCGGCGACGCGCAGGTGACCGCGGCGACGGAGGGATCCCGGATAAGCGGCGAGCAGCAGCACAGAGGCGGCATCGGTTACTGGATGCGGGGGAGGCGACGGTTGCCGAAACTGGGGTAGGCGGTGGCGGCGGTTGCCGGGTGCAGGGGACGCAGCGGCGGCGGTTGCCTGGGGCACGGTAGGTGGCGGTGGTGCTTGATGGATGCGTGGTGGTCGAGGGGATCGAGGGAGGCCTAGCGCGCAGGGGCGCGGAAGGTTGGGGAGGGGCGGCGGCGGAGGGGCTCGCCGGCGGAGGAGGGACGGCCGCGGAGGGGCTCGCCGCTGGAGGAGGGGCGGCTGCGGCCGGGCTGGCCGGCGACAAGGGCGGATGCAGGAGTTGGGGGAGGCGGTCGTGCGATTCGGCTGGAAAGAAAGTGGTACTCCGTTGTTCCCTTTCTTTTTCTTTTGGCTCGGTCGCACGCCAGTTTCCTTTCATTTTCTTTTGGCTCGGTCGCACGTCCGTTTCCTATATATGGCCGTGGTGCTCAGAATAATATTCTGAGCACCGGTTTCGGAATAGTGCGATCCTGGGTGTAGAATATATATTAGACACTCTGGGTGTAGAATAAGTAATTCTGCACCCGGTCTATCCACGAGCCAGTTTCCACCGAACCTGGTGCGGTCCGACCTCCCACCCTTTCTCGTTTTCTTTTTACATCGCCGGTTTTATTGCCCGGTCGTGGGCTATACGGAAGCCCACCACGAGCCTGCCGATATTGTTTTCTCATGGGTCAACGCACGAGCGGTTTTGGGAGCGAGAGAAAGTGGAACGGAGTCTCGCCGCCCATGGAGCTCACCGGCGCAGCTTCCCTTCGGCGATCCATGGCGTCGATGTACCCGGTGGTCCCGAGAGAGAGGAGGAGGCGGATGCCGGTAAAGGTATCTTGCGTCGGCCGTGGAGGTCCACGTCAACCTCAGGTACTACGAGGCGGCGCCACGGAAAGCGATGCAGCGGTGGTGAGGGACCATTACCAAGCTCCAGGCTATGGGCCTCGTCGCTGGGTACGCACGCAAGGAGAAGGCTCTCTTGGTGACCCCTTGATAGAATACGTGTATAATAGGTTAGTTGTGTATTTGTACCTAACCATGTATTGTACCCCTGATCCATATATAATGAGATGAATAGGCCGGTACATGTTGTGCCGAGCCAGCCCACAATACTTTTCCATCTAGGTTTTCATGGTATCAGAGCTAGCCCTGACCTAGCCGTCGCTTCCTGGTGCGTAGTTGACGTGGGAGTTAGAAATCTTTGTGGTGTAGCTTTTCTTCAGTTCCCCGGCAACGGCGCCAGAAAATATGCTTGATGGCGTGTATTTCACACGTTCGTTGGGCAACCCCAAGAGGAAGGTATGATGAGCACAGCAGCAAGTTTTCCCTCGGAAAGAAACCAAGGTTTATCGAACCGGGAGGAGCCAAGAAGCACGTTGAAGGTTGATGGCGGCGGGATGTAGTGCGGCGCAACACCGGAGATTCCGGCGCCAACGTGGAACCCGCACAACACAACCAAAGTACTTTGCCCCAACGAAACAGTGAGGTTGTCAATCTCACCGGCTTGCTGTAACAAAGGATTAACCGTATTGTGTGGAAGATGATTGTTTGCAGAGAAAACAGTAAAAACAAGTATTGCAGTAGATTGTATTTCAGTAAAGAGAATTGGACCGGCGTCCACAGTTCACTAGAGGTGTCTCTCCCATAAGACGAACAGCATGTTGGGTGAACAAATTACAGTTGGGCAATTGACAAATAAAGAGAGCATGACAATGCACATACATATCATGATGAGTATAGTGAGATTTAATTGGGCATTACGACAAAGTACATAGACCGCCATCCAACCGCATCTATGCCTAAAAAGTCCACCTTCGAGGTTATCATCCGAACCCCTCCGGTATTAAGTTGCAAAGCAACGGACAATTGCATTAAGTATGGTGCGTAATGTAACTAGTGACTACATCCTTGAACATAGCACTAATGTTTTATCCCTAGTGGCAACAAGCACAACACAATCTTAGAACTTTCTGTCACTCGTCCCGGTGTCAATGCGGGCATGAACCCACTATCGAGCATAAGTACTCCCTCTTGGAGTTAAAAGCATCTACTTGGCCAGAGCATCTACTAGTAACGGAGAGCATGCAAGATCATAAACAACACATAAGCATAACTTTGATAATCAACATAACAAGTATTCTCTATTCATCGGATCCCAACAAACGCAACATATAGAATTACATATAGATGATCTTGATCATGATAGGCAGCTCACAAGATCCGACAATGATAGCACAATGGGGAGAAGACAACCATCTAGCTACTGCTATGGACCCATAGTCCAGGGGTAGACTACTCACTCATCACTCCGGAGGCGACCATGGCGGTGTAGAGTCCTCCGGGAGATGATTCCCCTCTCCGGCAGGGTGCCGGAGGCGATCTCCAGGATCCCCCGAGATGGGATCGGCGACGACGGCGTCTCAGTAATGTTTTCCGTATCGTGGCTCTCGGTACTGGAAGTTTCGTCACGGAGGCTTTAAGTAGGCGGAAGGGCAAGTCGAGAGGCGGCACAGGGGGCCCAAACCACAGGCCGGCGCGGCCAGGGGTGGGGCCGCGCCGCCCTAGGGTTTGGCCACCCCGTGGCCCCTCTTCGTCTCGTCTTCGGACTTCCGGAAGCTTCGTGAGAAAATAGGCCTCCGGGCTTTTATTTCGTCCAATTCCGAGAATATTTCTTTACTAGGATTTCCGAAACCAAAAACAGCGAGAAAACAACAACCGGCACTTCGGCATCTTGTTAATAGGTTAGTTCCAGAAAATGCACGAATATGACATAAAGTGTGCATAAAACATGTAGATAACATCAATAATGTGGCATGGAACACAAGAAATTATCGATACGTTGGAGACGTATCACTTCCGCCTTCCGCCGCCGCCGCCACCGTGCGCGATGACTGTCACCGATGGTTCCTCCTCGAGCAGCTCGGCTACGACTCTTCCTCTCGATCCACCGCCAAACACGGTGGAGTCTACCGCACCGTCTACCACGGTGACTACGGTGCCATCTGATGCGCCCTTTGTCGCGCTTCCTTCCGCGCCGCCAGCGCTTCCTTCCGCGCCGCCACCTGAGGCGTCGCTGCTGCCGGGTTCCTATACCGCGGTTCCGCCTTATTCCCTCTGGGGAACAAACGCCCTTGCATCGATCTACACAGATGCCCTGTCCATGGCGTCCACGGGATCCCTCTCGGGCTTTGTTGCGCCGAGCTCAACCTCCGGCCCGATCGCACGTCCTACACAGTTTGGGGCGGGGCCCTCCTTCGTCAACGCCCCGTCTCCGACCTTCGCCAACACATCCATGCCGGGCATCATCAACATCCAGTCAGCGATCACCATCCGCCTCAACAACGAGAACTACTTGTTCTGGAGGGCGCAGGTTGCTCCTCTTCTCCGCAGCCAGATGTTAATGGGATACTGTGATGGGTCTATCCCCTGCCCCCCGGAGCATGTCGGGGTTATGCACGCCGGCAGGATGATACCACAGCCTAACCCGGCCTACCAACACTGGATCCAACAGGACCAGTCCATTCTCTCGGCGTTCGTCTCTTCCATGACCGAAGGCGTACTCGGGATGGTGATGTTCGCCAACTCTTCTCGGGAGGCGTGGGAAACTCTCAATGGCGCGTTTGCATCCACGTCCATTGCTCGCTCCTCCGGCATCCGCCAACAGATGGCGGAATTGAAGAAGCATGATCAGACGATCAACGTGTACTTCCACAGGATGAAGGCCCTTGCTGACTCCCTTGCGAGCATCGGCGAGCCTCTCCGTGATGCGGAGTTTATCTCCTATCTTCTTGCTGGTCTAGACAAGGATTATGATGCTCTCTATCAAGTTGTCAATGCGCGCCAAGGCGCCATGCCCATCCGTGACCTCTACTCCCTTCTTCAGGCCACGGAGGTCCGCAACTCAGCGCGGTACGCTGCTGAAGCTTCTGCACACTCCTTCCCTGCCGCGCACGCCACGGCCTATGGAGCTCCTGCAGCATATGCCGCTCATGGTGGCGGAACCAGGCCGCCTCCCCCTCGCGCTGCGTATGTTCCACCTTATGCACGACCTCCAGCGCCTGGCTATGCACCCGCGCCGGCCTATGCTCCTCAACCGCGTCCTCCGCCACCGCCGTCAGGAGGAAAAGGGAAGAATGGGCGTGGTGGCCGGGATGTCCAATGTCAACTCTGCGGCATCCACGGCCATCCTGCGTCACGCTGCTACAAACGGTTCAACAAGGACTTCCTCGGCCTCAACAACAATGGACAAGGCACGGAGAAGCAGCTCGCTATGGCCATGATGGCTGCCCCGCCACCTGGCTATACTCCTCCGCCACCTGGCTATGCGCCTGGCTACACCTACGCGCCACCAGCACCCGCCCCTGCCTATGCATCGGCACCAGCTGGTGCGCCGGCTGCTCCTTCACACGTGGTGGATCCCGCATGGTACGCGGACTCGGGCGCAACGCATCACATCACGCATGAACTGGACAAGCTCACCATGAGTCAGCCCTACTACGGTGCCGATCGAGTTCACGCCGCAAACGGTACAGGTATGCGTATTCATAATATTGGTCATGCATCTATATCCACTCCGTCGTCTAGATCACTCACTTTAGATCGTGTTCTTCATGTTCCTGATGCTACTCGTAATCTTTTATCCATGAGTAAGCTTGCCCTTGATAATAATGTGTTTATTGAAGTTCATCCTTATGATCTCTTTGTTAAGGACCGGGACACGCGGGAGCCTATCCTTAGAGGTCGTCAGCTTGGTGGTCTCTATGAGATTAAAGCCCCTGTCATCAAGCAGGCGCTCAGCAGTGTCAAGGTGTCACGTGATATGTGGCATCACCGCCTAGGCCACCCAGCTTCGCAGATTGTTCAGCATGTTCTTCATAGTCATGATTTGCCATCTATCTTAGAACCAAATAAAGTGTCGTCAATTTGTGATGCATGTCAACAAGGGAAGAGTCATCAATTGCCCTTCCCCTTGTCCTCTCGTGTAACACAGTACCCATTAGAGATTATATATTCTGATGTTTGGGGCCCTGCCCAAGTTTCTGTTAGTGGACATCGATTTTATGTAAGTTTTGTTGATGCCTACAGTCGTTTCACTTGGCTATACCTACTCAAGCATAAATCTGAAGTTTTTACTGTCTTTACTCAATTTCAGAAACATGTTGAACGACTTCTTAATCGTAAGATCTTGCATGTTCAAACTGATTGGGGTGGGGAATATGAAAAACTCCATCGTTTCTTCAATAGTCTTGGCATCTCTCATCGTGTATCTTGTCCACATACTCATCAACAGAATGGTACTGCTGAACGCAAACATAGACACATAGTTGAGACTGGGCTTACTTTACTTGCGCATGCGTCAGTTCCTCTTTACTATTGGAGTGATGCCTTTACCACAGCTTGTTTTCTTATAAATAGGCTTCCCAGTCGCACTATTGCCATGAAGACTCCTCTTGAGCGCCTTCTTCGTGAGACACCAGACTATACCTTTTTTAAGGTGTTTGGGGTGTGCCTGTTGGCCCCATCTTCGCCCATACAACGCCCATAAACTTGACTTTCGCTCTAAGAAATGCGTGTTTCTCGGGTATAGCTCTCTTCATAAAGGTTACAAGTGTCTTCATGTTCCATCCAAGCGTGTTTATATCTCCCGCGATGTCATCTTTGATGAGAACCATTTCCCGTTTTCAAACATGCCAGACATTCATCTGTCACCACCACATACGGAGTCCTCTTTACTTTCTGCTGACCAGTTTATGGATACTGCATATTCCTTGCCTTTGTTTGCTAACCATGGTGCAGGGAATCCTCGTGGTGCTCGTCCGGAACTTCTCACACCGAACACCACACGGATCACGTCGATCACGGCGCCTCCGTGCCGCACGTCGATCGTTACGCGCCCATGCATGGCGTGCATGGCGCGGCCTCGGGCTGCGTCCCGACTGGCTCGGCTCGGCCTCCTTCGGCTGAGCCTTCAACGCCTCCACGTACGGCCTCCCCTGGCCCATCTACATCGACACCAGCTGGGCCGTCTCCGTCACCTGGTCCGCCTGGGTCGCCTCCGTCGCCATCGGCTACTTCTACGCCACCAGGAACCTCGCCCTCGCCATCTGCTGCGTCCGATCAGCAGCAGCCGGTGTCTGCACCCCCTGCCCCTCCAGCTGGTCCGGTTACACGTCTTCGTCGTGGTATTTCTCAGCCGAAGGTTCGTACTGATGGCACAGTTGCATGGAATACTCGTCCTTGCCGCCTTTGCTCGCTTCCAAGGATACCTCCGAACCTCGTGATTTTCGCGAAGCCCTTCGAGTTCCTCATTGGCGTACCGCTATGGAGACAGAGTTTGCTGCCCTCAAGGATAATGGTACTTGGATTCCGGTACCACCTGTTCCCGGAGTCAACTTGATTGATTCCCGCTGGGTTTTTAAAGTTAAACTTCATGCTCGATGGTTCTATTGAGCGCTACAAAGCGCGCCTTGTTGCTAAGGGTTTTAAGCAACGCTACGGTTTGGATTATGAGGAGACTTTCTCTCCTGTGGTTAAGCCTGCTACTGTGAGACTCCTTTTGTCTCTTGCTCTGTCTCGCGGCTGGCATCTTCGTCAGTTGGATATTCAGAATGCCTTCCTCAATGGGTATCTTGATGAGCAGGTTTATATGCGACAGCCGCCTGGTTTTGCTGATCCTGCCAAGCCTGATCATTATTGTCGCCTTATTCGTTCTTTGTATGGTCTGAAGCAGGCTCCACGAGCATGGCATGCACGGCTCAGTTCTGTTCTTGGCAGATTGGGGTTCCGACCATCTACTGCAGACACCTCCTTATTTATTCTTCAGAGGTCAGATGTGACTATTTATCTGTTGGTTTATGTTGACGATATCATCGTTATTAGCTCGACTGCGACTGCCATTCCCAAGTTGATTTCTCAACTGCGGGCTGACTTCTCTGTGAAGGATCTTGGTATTCTTCATTATTTTCTGGGCATTGAGGTGGATTCCTCCTCGTCGAGCGGTCTTATTCTTCGACAGCGCAAGTATGCCCTTGAGTTACTTGCGCGTGCTGGTATGTTGAAGTGCAGTCCTGCTACTACTCCTATGTCGTCCTCTGAGCGTCTATGCAGTGTTGATGGTGATGCTCTTTCTTCTGAGGAGGCTACTCAGTATCGCAGTATTGTTGGTGGTTTGCAGTATCTCACTGTTACTCGTCCTGACTTATCCTTTGTTGTTAACAAGGTTTGTCAGTATCTTTCTGAGCCTCGTACTCCTCATTGGGCAGCTGTTAAGCGTATCCTTCGCTATGTTCGGTTCACTGTTGACATTGGCCTTCAGTTCCGGTCTGCTTCCTCCACTCTTCCGTCCGCTTTCTCGATGCAGATTGGGCGGGGAATATAGATGACGGACGATCTACGGGGGATATGCTATCTTTTATGGTGGGAATTTGATCGCCCGGAGTGCTCGTAAGCAGTCCACGGTTTCGCGATCCAAGATGCGAGTCTGAGTACAAAGCTCTGGGTGATGCTACAGCAGAGCTTATCTGGGTTCAGTCGCTGCTACAGGAACTTGGTGTTGTACAAGTTCGGCCTCCAGTGTTATGGTGTGACAACATTGGAGCAACCTATCTGTCGCCTAACCCGAGTATTTCATGCACGGACAAAGCATATTGAAGTTGATTTTCACTTTGTTCGTGAGCGTGTATCTCGAAGCGATTCATGATTCGGTTCATCTCATCCAAGGATCAAGTGGCGGATATTTTCACTAAACCGCTTCCGTTGCCGTTGTTTAATCATTGTCGGCACAATCTCAACCTCATGTTACCGGTTGTGATTGAGGGAGGGTGATAGAATACGTGTATAATAGGTTAGTTGTGTATTTGTACCTAACCATGTATTGTACCCCTGATCCATATATAATGAGATGAATAGGCCGGTACATGTTGTGCCGAGCCAGCCCACAATACTTTTCCATCTAGGTTTTCACCCCTCTCCATCCCACCTCACCTATCGCTGTTTATGCTTCGGAATTTCAGATTAATCACGAACATGATTTACAGAGGGTGGTTTGGAATCCCGACGGCTTCAGGCGAGCGGCGAGTGGTCCCAGTCTCGGTCGCCGTGGATAATGACCTCAGCGACGGGAGGGGTTGCGGCCGGCGCTAGTGGTTCCATTCGTGCTGTCACTGTTCTACACGGGAGAAGAAGATGCTGTCCCGGCCGGCCTCCACCTCCCAAGACGAGCATGTACCTCTGGCCGCTATCCACCCTTAGGAGTCAATAAGCCACGCTGGTACGTAATTCTCACACGAATTTGATTGCATCTTCATTACATGTGTATTTGTTCAAAGTACCATGTGTATTCTTCAGTACCGCTCGCAAATCTCGGGTCACTTCCATATGCATTACATCACAGTAGTTGTTGGTTTTTATTACCTAAACATTCATGGATCTGCAAATTGGAGTTTGTCTTCAATTACAATGAGGTGGGCTTGTTACTGATCCTCACCCAGCCTGTCAGTCTTCGCAGAACTTTTGGTCTAATCTGCCATCAAACTTGGAGTGATCCTATATAATAGGATTTTTTTTGTTCATTATGGTTATCGCTTGTTAATTTCTGTAGCATAAACAAGATGAGAATTGCTATTTTGGTGTAATCATGCGATGCTAACTAGGCAGATAAGAATGTGCTATTCAGTAACGTTACTGTCACCAGGTGTTTCTTGTAATGTGTGAGCGGGCATTGCTGTTATATACTTTGGGAGAAATCTGGGATAAAGGAAGATGTTGCTTATGGATTCATTTACTAGTTAGTTCTGATGAGAATTCTTGCTTGTGCCAAGCACGTAGGTTTCCAGATTCCTTTTTTTGTGCCTGACAAGTTATAAATTTTCAGGAATCTGACAATAAATGGGGGGACGGAAGAATATGTATGCATAGGACTTAGATACAAAGAGCAAGTATCTAGCGGCAATGTTTGCGCAGATGAGAAATGTCAGTTGTTCGTATTCATGCTGTACCTAGACTGGTGGCACTTGAGGTGAGCTCAAACCTGAATCCAGTTGTTTGTATTCCTTTTTTAGTGCAGGATTTCTTATTTCTTATTTGTTTGCTGCAATGGTATCTCCAACCTAGTGCTAGTGGGCATGCTAGGTTCTGTGCAAAAGTACATAATTAAAATATGAATTGTTATTATTATATGCGTACTGGTTTGGAATTCAAATCCTTTTGCAAACCTGAATTTTTATTTACGATAATCCTTCAACATGAGATTTTTAATTTGTTGCTTTTTTTCATTACAGAGCAATGAGACTTACAGGCAACAATTAACACCCGTGAAATTTTCATTTGTTACTTTTTTTTCATTACAGAGCAATGCTGATGACACTGGACATGTGACCCAATCTTTGGGAGGTGTCTCAACAACTTTGAAATGCTGGGCTCCAAAAGACGGCGGCCGGGAATAAGGTAGAGAGAGCGTGGTTATTTAAATGAATATAGTCATATTTTATATGCTGTACGATTTCTAATTGTTTCTTTGCATCTTTTGACTTGTATAATTTGCAGCTCCCCTATTTGCATTCTCCTGCGTTTGACGAGACGCCAAATCATCATACACATGGCACTGAAATCTTGGCACATTAGCAGGAGAGCCTCCAGCTGTTGTTTGACAGAGTCGAGGTAGTTGTGCCCTTTTTCTTTATCGTATGTTCAACATTTTTACACATTCGTAGACTTGAGGGCATTGATTTCTTCTTGCCCTTGTTGTACATGTCGACAACATAGCTGAAAACTTTTCTTTTAAGTTCGTCCCTGTCTTGCATAGCTTTCTCATATAAACTAAAATATGCAAAGTCCCCCCTAGATAATTCCTGTGGATCATTCAGAAAAAAGTTCCAGCGCCACTACGATGGCGAAGAGAGTCGGCTTCGTTGTAGCATTGAACTGGTAATTTCAGACAATCAACTAAATTCCATATGATGTTATTCTTTCTGTCTTGCACTTTCTCATCGAAAGCTTGTGTGCTGCAGACAAAGGAGAACCAGTATAGAGCTGAAGATCTCTCCCACCTCATCTTCCATGATTTGAAAGAAATCAGGCCTTCACCTGATTCTCTGGAGAAGTTCAGGCCCATGTTAACCCATCTGTAAAAAAATTGCAAAATTTCTTTGAAGCTCCACTTGTGCATCCTCTCCCAAAAACAAAGTTGCACTTATGTATATAGCCGAATATTTCTATTCTAGTGCCCACGTGCATGTAATGTTTTTGCTTATGAATGTGTGTTTTTATTGGTGTCGTCCAACCAAACATATCCTGAAATATCTGTGGTGCTTCAATGATGCTTGGCTTGTATGCTACCTTCTGTAATTCAACATGTTTTATGTCCACTGTGTACGATTTTTTTATGTGGTCTGCCCTTTTTTTTTTTTTTTGCGAGAAATCCACCGATCTATTAATAATCATCAACAGTAGTACAAATAATCCAAAAAGTAAAGAAAATTACAAATTGGTACTCGGACCACCTAGCGACGACTACAAACACTAGCACGAGCCGAAGGCGCGCCGCTCTCCTCGCCCCTCCATCGTCGGAGTCAGGCAAAGCTTGTCGTAGTAGAGCTTGTTGTAGTAGACAGACGGGAAGTCGTCGTGCTAAGGTCCCAAAGGACCAGCGCACCAGAGCAGCAACCATCGCCAATGATGACAATCGTAGATCAGAAGAGACTGACATGAAACCACACCAACAAAAACGAAAACCGACCGGATCCCAGGAGATTCGATGGGCACACAACTCCACGCGTCCTCCGTCAGCGCTAGATGCACCACCGGAGCGAGGATAGGACGGGGAGGACCTTATTCTGACTTCAGGATGTAGCCACCGCCTCACCATCCCAAAAGGAGACTAAAAAGCAAACTAAATTATGAACGAAAACTCCCCGCCGGCGAGGGACCGTGATCCGCCACACCTCCAAGGCCCCAAGGCCACCGGAGGCGGAGCGGACCGACGGTATCGCCGGCGAGGAGGACGGAACCCTAGATGGGTTTGTGACTTTTCCGCCGCCTCCTGGGTTGCGTACCGGTTCGTAACATGTGTAACAATATTTTATCTTCGGAAGTTATCTGTTTTGCCTTGGATCTCATATTTCTTATGTTGGTCACTAAAAATATTCTAGACACCGAAGTTTTCTTTAAAACTGAAGACTACCTGATGCTTCCATATAATTTTGTTTTCTGGGAATAATTTAGGGTGCGGTGATGGACCTATGAATGCACCAGAATAAAATCTTCAGGTGAAGTGGAGGAGTGTGGAAGCTCCCAGGAAATCTATAGTGTGGATCGATGGAACTGAATTTTGTGCCCCTGTCCCTGTATTTTCGTGACTTGTATAAGCTCTGGCAAAGCAACTATAGTTAGCTTAGTGGTTACCAGAAGTATATGCGTCGATGCATACATTTGATCGGCATATATGTCCTGAAATTTTGAGCTTTATTCAAAAGATGTCAGCTTGTAAAAATATTGCTCGTTTTTTCTTCACTTGATAGACTTGTCACATGGACAAACCTATATATCATGGTTTCTCTAATTGAATGTATTTCACTCACAATGTAATCTCTATGCCACATTTCTTACATCGGCTACCAAATTTCTTATGTCCATGGATAATCAAGTTAAAGTAGTTATAGTGATTCATCCTCACATGTTAGTGGCCTCTTGGAATCACACAAACACCCCATCATGGGTATCTGCGGTTTTGTTCTCATAAATCTTAGAGAGCACACTCTTGAAATGAACTCCCAGTACCTAAGCATACTGGTTAGGTTCCTAAGATCATTTAAGAGTCAGAAAAATTCACATTAATTATACTGAATGTGCAAGAACTACAAAAATTCACTGCCACACTTCCCACAAGCTCTTATGCGCAACTTTTCCCCATGTGCGCCGATGATTGGTGTCACTCCATGTTCAGTTCTTGAACCCTTTGGTGGGGCTTTAAAAATGATTGCAGAATGGTGATCTTGATCACAATAGGCTGGCTAATGTTGCTCCGGCATCTCATCAGCAGGAGTTTCTTGTAGCTGCAGTTTAAGTTCCTTGAAGACGGTCATGGTTCTTTCATAGGCTGCGGTTGATCTGTTCCCCGCTGGAATAGCTGTATAAACTTCTCCGAGCATGTTCGTATAGGCTACTGTTGGGTTCTCACTGGCCATTGATCCAGTTGAGCAGCCGACGATTGAAGTTCTAGTGCCATGGCTTGGAGTTGGAGTGAGGAAGCATGGACGCATAAGCGCACTGTTGGGCACAACAATGTTTTTCAGAGAATCTGATGTGTCATCAGGTGCTCGCCGGCGGAAATTTGGAGAGGAGTCCATGATAGAATCCTGCAATTCATTTTCCAGCAGAACATAAGATTGTTGGCCAAAGGTTCATCTACACTGTCTCGTAAGAAATGCTCCATGCTTAAATTATTTTTTTAATATTACAGTTGTCATCATGGAGAAATCATCATATTCGTGTCGTTGATTTACACAATAAAACATTTACTACTTTGGACACCTCGTTTAATAGCATATGAGGCCCAGGCATATTCCACAAAGGAGTAGAAAAACACTTGGACTGAAAGTATATGGTAGTGCCTTAGTTAGTTCAGGAACTAGTGCCATTTCAGAAAATCAACATTGCATTGTAAGTAGCAAGACCTACCAAATCTCTTTGAACATGATCAGCGGTAGGGTTGCCAACGCGGGTCCCGCAATATCCTGCAAAAGGCCATGCTTAGTTCAAACTGTGCTACGGTCCTTGACATAACTCTGAACAAAGTGTCCTAATCGGAATAGAACCCGCCCCACTTTCCCTCCCGCTTGCAGCCCTAATCAGCGTGTTATGATTATCCTCTTATCTGAACCTCATAGACTAGTTCCCCTACTTGTATCCTGGCTCTACAAATTTTACCTAGAGGCGGTCTGTGCAGCATAAAAGATAAGGAAATATTACATAACACAATACCACAGACTCGTTATTATAATTACAGCTCATAGACTAGTTCCCCTACTTGTATCCTGGCTCTACAAATTTTACCTAGAGGCGGTCTGTGCAGCATAAAAGATAAGGAAATATTACATAACACAATACCACAGACTCGTTATTATAATTACAGCTCATAGACTAGTTCCCCTACTTGTATCCTGGCTCTACAAATTTTACCTAGAGGCGGTCTGTGCAGCATAAAAGATAAGGAAATATTACATAACACAATACCACAGACTCGTTATTATAATTACAGCTCATAGACTAGTTCCCCTACTTGTATCCTGGCTCTACAAATTTTACCTAGAGGCGGTCTGTGCAGCATAAAAGATAAGGAAATATTACATAACACAATACCACAGACTCGTTATTATAATTACAGATTACAGAAGGGAACCAAAACAGAATTAATGACTCCATGAACAGGGTATTTGCATCAATCATGAGAATACGAAATTCAATCATCAGATGACAGTGTTTCACATAGTCACTTTTTTAAACGATAGGTACTGCAGGGTTAATATCATTTGCTAACACATGTTCGGATTGTATCAAAGAAACCTCAACAAAATAGTTGAAGAGTAATATGAGATGAAAATTAGATCAGTGCAAACTTTACCTCCGTTTGAAAATATTGCCCAAAATTCATTTCAGATGATCACTGAGGCGCGCCGCGCGTGGCGTTTCCGGTACTTGTTATGCGCTCGGAGGTGTATCGCCGGTGTCTCAGCGTTGGCAGCTGGTCCGATCGCCGGTGTGGAGAGAGAGGATTTAAGGCGAGAATGGAAGAGGGGAGACGTGAGGCTCGTAGTTTTTTTA
Source organism: Lolium rigidum (assembly GCF_022539505.1). Taxonomy (NCBI): domain Eukaryota; kingdom Viridiplantae; phylum Streptophyta; class Magnoliopsida; order Poales; family Poaceae; genus Lolium; species Lolium rigidum. The sequence continues at coordinate 118,402,199 of NC_061512.1, forward strand.
GTGGCCCCCGTGATAACCACCGGAGACCCAGGATCCGCAGTTGTCGCGCATGGAGCTGACCAGCATTTGCCTGGTCGCGGGGGGGGGGGGGGGGGGGGCGGAGCTCCAGGGGATGGGGTTGGCGTCGCGGTGGGGATGTGGGATGCGGGGCGGTGGAGGTGGCGCGCCGGAGCTCCGGCAGACGCGGTGGCAAAGCTCCGACGGTGATGCCCAGATGCAGTTTTCAGTTTTGCAACCGTGAAGGAGATGGTGCTTTTTTTACCTCGCGTGTAAAGCTGCCAGCCTCATTACAAAAGAATTGAAAGGAAAAAGCCTATGCGGTTACACTCTCTGGGTGCAGAATAAGTAATTCTACACCCGGGTCGTACGACCGAGCCAGCCCGAAGCCTCCTCCTGATGCGGCTCAACGACACCCTATATGTCATGCTCACGATGACAGACTCCACCTGCTGTAATTTCTAAAGAAAAATTATGCTAGAGGTTTTTTCTCTATCGTGGTGATCGGGAGGCCTAATCCCCACTCGCCGCGGTTATTCTTGGCCAGTCCCCAATCTCCCCACGCTCTCCTCTCCTCCAGCTCCTCAGATCCGGCGACCTCCGGCTCCTCGCCGCCGCCACGGAAATTCGGCGCCTACGCGCCCTATATCGACCCATGGAGACCCGGGTTCACTTCCTTCGACGGCTGTCCCGAATTTCAGGCGTCGCGCGTGGCCGGAGCTGAGGACGCGTTCCTCTCCGTCTCCCGGGAGAAAGGGGAACGGCGACCCATTGGCGCAGCTGCCGTCCGGAGATCGCTGGTGGCGACGTACCCGGTAGTTCTGTGGGAGAGGAGCAGGCGGAGGCCGGCCATGGTGTCCTGCGTTGGCCGCGGAGGCGGGGGATTCGCCAACGAGGCGTACATCAGGTATTACGAGGCGGCGCCGAAGACGGCATTGGAGGCGGCGGCAAGCGATCTTACCGAGCTCCAGACCATGGGCCTCGTCTCCGACAACGGGGCAAGGATAAGATTCTCTTGGTGAGCCTTCTCCCTCCCTCCTTTCCCACCCATTGATTTTGTGGTTCTGTTCCTGGGCGACGTCGTATCTTCCTCCCCTACCGAGGCTCAAGCCTCCCTCCACTCTCGTGGCTGCCCCTGACCAACCCTTCTCCTATGACGCCGCGGCAGATGCGTCCGGAATCAGGGACCATCTCGGGGACGATGCAGGATTGCAGGTGGCCGTGAGACGGGACCTCCCCACTTCTTATTTTCTGTCAGCTTTTTTTTTTCCCTTCTCAAGTGGATCTGAAGGTTCTGGTTTACAGCTATTGTACCATCGACCCATATTGCCTCCTGAGGTAACCCCTTTGGAGCAAATCAGTGTGCGTGGTGTTACCCACTGCATAACTTTGCAACTTTAGTTTGAGTCGTTAGAATTTACAGAGCAGGTAGAAGAAGCAGGAATCTTGCAAATTATTTATCGCAGTCTCTCTAAGAACCAGGAGTAATCTTGTATTGTTCATTCAGGTTATTACTTGCTATTGTTCTGTAGCATAAACCAGATGGGTACGTGCTATTTTGGTGACTATCTTTGTGATTGTAGCTAGGCAGATGGGAATGTGATATCACAGGGGTGTTTGTTTTAGTGCATGGTTGGGAATCTCTATTATAGAGTACTAGTAGTTATATTCTTTAGGAGAAATCTGGGATAAAAGAAGATGCAGGCTCTGAATTTCATTCAATAGCTCTGCGAAGAATTATTGCTTGTGCCTGACACGTTCTTTATCAGAATCCTTGCCGATTGTGGCAGGCTTGTGTCAGCCAGCGTAGGCACTCGGCATGGTGAGCTAGCTGCAGCACTGCAGCTTCGATCTCTGTCGAAGTCTCCTCATAGGTGCCGGCACGCTGCGCGCGAACATTGAGCAGCAGCAGGCAACAACTTCAATGTCGGTGTCTCTCAGCGCCACTTGCAAAGCAGCTTCAAACTACTCTACTCTCCTCCAGTAATTATATTCTTTCATGTTTCATACTTCGTTCTACCGCAGTGCAGATATTGAGTGATAATTTGCAGTTTACATCACCGCTAAACTTTGGTTGCCGCTGTACATGATAAAATATTACTTTGGACTACTTATTTTATAGCATTTGAGGTCAAGTTATATTCCATCTGTTAAATTAAAATAAAGGAAGAAACACACTAGGCCTGATAGTATATGGTAGTGCTTGATAGGAAGAGGATGAATGCCATGTAGTCCAAAGAAGGTTGCTTTACATGGATCTGTCGAATAGCAATTGGCAAGAAGAGTACACATTAGCGGATTATAACATTAGTCTTATTTGCTTTTGAAGTAGGTTGAACTTTATTATTTTGTCTATTCTTTGGCCACATGTGATTCATTGTTCTCGATATAAAATTATGCATTACATCCTCACGGAGCGGAAGTGCTAACTTGATAGAATATAACACCATCTACTTGGTTATAAAGAACAAAATCATATGTCAGTCTATGTACATATTTTATCGATCCCTTTATTCGCGATTGGAGGCTTAAATTCTGAATTTTGTAGTTCAGGAGTAGCTAGCTCCCATGTGTTGGTGTATTTAAATATTTTGGCAATCTCTGCATATGGTAGCCTTTTTAGGTCCCCAGTTTAAATAATATAGAGTGTAATCTCTGCATCTTGTAATTTTAATTTTAATCTCTGCTCCTGGATCTCTGCTCACTCAAGATTCAGTACATCACGCAAATTTTTTGTTTTAGTTTTTATTAGACAAATATCGATGCAACTGCAAATTCGAGTTAGGTTCATTTCAATTGCAATGAGGTGGACTCATAGTGATCCTCACCCAGTCTGTTAGTCTTCGCTGCATTTTGGTTTAAGCCTGCCCTCAAACCAAGAGTAATAATCTTCTATAGCATGAATTTTGATTGTTTATTCAGATGATTGCTTGTTAGTTTTCTGTAGCGTAAATGAGATAAGAATGTTCTATTTCGTGAGTGCTCATGTGAGTATAGCTAGAGAGAGGGGAATGTCCTACTCAGTAACATTACTCTCACCTGGATTTTTGTCTTAGTGCCTGAGTGAGAATTGATGTTATGGCAGTCACATTCTTTTGGAGAAATATGGTATAAAAGAAGATGCAGATTCTGAATTTTATTCAGTAGTTAGTTCTGAAAATATTTCTTGCTTGTATCCGACGTTTATTTTTCAGAATCCTTGTTTGTGCGTGACGAGTAATAATTTTTCAGGATTCTCCCAAAAAAATCAAGGGATGGAAGATGTATGCAAGGGACTTGGAGACGATGAGCAAGTATCTAGAGCCAATGTTGCAGAGCCAAACAAATGTCAGCGTTTGTGTTCTTTTTGTAGCTAGCCTGGTGTTTTTTTGTAGTTCGTGACCACTCTGTTGTCGGTTGATTTTCCCTTCATGTCTTTCTTTCTCACCCTGCATTTGATTATAACCAAATTTTCAACCTCTCTGCTATCTTCTTTCAACTGTGCCATTGAGTGAAGTACTCATCTTACCTCTGAACTGATGGATAGTCTATACATATGGCCTGGCGACAAACCGACGACGACTATTGTTTTGGCATGGCACCGATGGCCTTTTGGGGCATGAAGCAGTCAGTCCAGAGGACTGCGGCCAGGATGATGGCCTTTGTCCCTACGGCGTGATTAAAAACAAAAGGTCAACTTTTTTGCACTGTGTTTATTTTCTTTTGGTACTTCTTTGGACTACATGGCTGTGACTCTTGTGATTTTAGTTACTCCCTCCGATCCATAATAAGTGTCGACACTTATTATGGATCAGAGGGAGTACTACTTCTCTAGTTTGTAAATACCTCAGTCTGTTATCGTGCAACCAAGCAGCTAATGTCTCGTGGTAATTAGAAATATGTTCTCGATCCCATTGAAAGCATTTAGTCATAGTTATTTCATTTTTTCCTCAGTATAGTCCATATACCATTCCATGGATCTCTCAGCAGTAATATTTTATTGAGGATAACCGAACTGTAGTTTGTTGGCGGCTAGTTTTAAAATGTTAAGAACATGCTACTATCATACAGCAAGAGAAAATGATGTACTGACAAAGCACCTATGTTGCCCCAATGCGATGTCAGCTGTACTTGCCCTTTTGAAATGGGTATATGTACAAATAAGAAGTACTAGATGGACCTGGCGCGTCTTGCCGCGCCGTTTTTGCTACTGTCGTTTATATTGTCAAATTTCAAGGCATTGTAAGTTTTATACCATCGTTTAAATATTATCGAATTTCAAGATCTATAAATTTTGCTGATACAATACCCTATATTATTCAGCTATCAGGCCACAAAAGATACCTAACATTTCATGACTTATTGCTGAACTTATATAGAAAAGAAATTGTGACTTATTAGTATATATAGATTCCGTTGAGAAAAATTACTCAAGGAATAGTAGCAAAGAATCTCGAGACAACTTGATTCACAGAACGGCCATGACACAGAGCTCCACTTACTCTTAAGTTCTTTGTAACTTCAAATAGTTCTACCCAAAAAACAATCTGGTCGTTTCTTCTATTTGCTGAACATACATGAAATAAACTACCCGTTGTTATTTGAAAACAGTCTAAATGCAGAACCTCACTATTCAACTACATTACAGTCACACATAAATAGATGGATAGTAATTGTGTACCAGAAAAGCATATGGCATAAAAGTGAAATCGCAAAGGCTTACATGGTTGGCAGCAATGAGAAGTCTGACAAAAAAATACTTGGAACTGCAGCTGGTGATTCATAGTATATTTTGCAATAGTCGGTAAGGAATAACTTGATGACAGGAATCAGCAGGGAGGTTTCCTTCCCACTGCATTCCAAATTATGTTAACTGAGAGCATGGATTTATTATCAGTGGTAGTAAGTAGATTCAATGAAACTGTTAAGTTTTAAAGATTTAGATTAGAACAGTCGGCCGAGTTTTAATGGTAATAAGGTTTTTTGTGAGGACATTTTTCATACTTAATGAGTACACGAGATCATCAAGATGCATTAGAGCCAAATGTGCACCTAATCCTAGTTTATAAGTGGAACACTATAAACTCCTTGATATGTGCAATTCTCCAAATTAATCTGCAGTACTTTGGTACATTTTCATCTCGGGTAGTAAATGTAAGATTTTTCTCGTAGTTTACTCAATTATTATCTCAAGTGAACCCAGATCCTTTGGGAAATTGCGTGAAGTTGGTTCAATGGAAGTCTCGACAAATGCGGTACAATGGACTTAGCCAAATAAAGGATTTTTTTGTTCGTATAGGCGAAACAGCGCAAGTGTATATAAGTCGAACTGTTTAGCCTGTGTAAAGAAACATCTCATACGATTTGATAACTCTAGAATGTACCGTCTAAAATCCAATTCTGTACTGAATATCCATACAGCTCTACTGCTCTACTCTTTCCCATCTACCTATTTTTTCTCGTACTCTAACAACAATGCAATAAGAATGAATGTCGGAAAGCCATATCCAAGATAACAACTTGAAGAGACGAAAGGATCCATCTTGTTATGCATCTGATTCTATGATTAATCGCTAAATACCATTCAGAACAGGCTCATGTACTGGACTACACAAAATATCTATATAATTAAGCTACTGATCTACGTACTGTTTACCTTTAGATATCTTGATCAGTCTAAGGGCCACTTCTTTTCGGCTTCTCCGTTGGCTTCTGGAAGAAGCTTCTCCCCACCACCTTCTCCTAGAAGCTCGAATCCAAAATTTGTTTTGGCTTATAATCTAGTTTGATCTAAACTCGAGTATAAGCCAGAACAAATTTGGCATCAGAGCTTCTGGGAGAAGTAGGTAGGAAGAAGCTTCCCCCATAAGCCATCGTAGAAGCCGAAAAGAAGTGGCCTTAAGCTCTCTATCCACCGTTCCTTATTGCTCCTACTACAACAGAAGTGCAGACCTACCTTAACTCTTCAGGTAAGCACAGAGTCTGTCATCAACAGATATTGTTTCACACAATTCTATGATTTTTCCTTGGTCCTGCACTTGCAGATGGTGAGGAACCCGACACAGAAAATGTCAAGGATCTGATGAACAACATTAATAAGCACACACTCGCCAGCCATCTGTGAGCGCTGTGGGGAATAATTTGGTTGAGTACTTTTGCATGATCACTGTCACTTATTTAAAATTGGCGAAGGATAGTACAATTATCAGCAAATTAAGAGACATCCACACCAAGTTTAATTCCAGTTTGTTACGGTTTCGTAATTCAACCATATACAGGTGTTCTAGAAATGCTACTCTCAGGCCCTGGTACAAAATAGTATCCAAAGCTCTACAGAAAACAATCCAATTACAATGTCACAAACTGAATCCTCTATTGAGCTTGTTAAAGAATTCTGATTATGACGAATATGAAAGAGACCAGAAGTACTTACTGTTAAGTGAACCTGGGTCTTCAGCCAAGTACGGAATGAGCATGTGAAGCTCCTCAGATCATGTTCATCTCCACTCCTGGAAACCACTAATGGACCACAATTGAGCATGGCATCGCCATCCACATTGTGCCTAAATTGAAGCACATCTGCACTGCACTCATCCAACACCTTTGTCAGGTTATACATGATTGAATACCTCCCGTACACAACAGACCAAGAGTTTCTCGCAAACTCCTGATCATTCTTCTCCCTTTCTCCATCGTGGGTATCTATCTACTCACATCTCGGGAGGAAAGGAACCTCACGCGAAGCAGGCAGTGGTGGGAGGCAAAGCTGCAGCTTCATGCAGTGGGCATGTAGAACAATCACCACACACAAACATGCCCCTGGCCAGGAATGTCAACGCGACCTCGCACAACTGAAAGATGAGGAGGGCCTCTTCCTCTTTAGGGAAAACTCGTGTGGTGGCGCAAGAGGGAACTGAGGGACAGGAACTAACCGAGGAGGCAGCGGCTGGGGCAGACGTCAGCGCCACAGAGGAGGGGCGGCGCCTTTCCAAGTGCACTGGCCCGAGCCGTATGGCGATGGAGCAGCGCCGTTCGGGGAGAAGTTGGCGGCGGCGCTGAGACCTTCTTTAAGAAGGGGCAGCGCTGAGACCTGGTGTCGACTCTGGCTCAGCCTGTAAGTGGGTCTGACCGTGGGTGTACGGCGAGATCTGCGGCGAGCCTGACCTGGGCCTCCACCAGGTCCGCTTCGGCATGCGCCATGAGCACGGAGGCATCAACCATGATCATCGCCGTCGACCGCACCTGGCAGAGCAGCGACTCCGTGAAGAGAAGGTCGCTCTCCTCGGCGGCGGCCTCCTACGCCGCCACCTCCGCCTCGTCCTGACGGGCATAGGCGTTGGTCTCCTCCGCCTCAAACGATGATGTTGCGGGGAGCTCGTCCGCATCCGGATCATCCGGGTAGCAGGCGCGTTGATGGTCATGATGTCGCGGTAGTATGAACAGCTCCATCGCAGCGGGCATGTTCTGCCTGCACCATTTTGAGTATTGACCATCTATCTTTTGATAAAAGATATAGATGATTTATGAAAGAATATCTGCATAGCAAGATACACACTTGCAATAGCTATTATTATTCTATTAAATATGTAGAAATAACTGAAGTATAGCATCACACAGTGTAACAGCATATCAACCACTCGAAATTAGAGACCATCCAGTGCAATCAAGAAAATTAAATTAAAAATCCAACTAAACAGATACCACAACAATAAATCATGCCCAAATGTATCCAAACATAGCCTTGAGGTATCTTACAAGTTTGTCAAGTATATTCAAACACGGTAACAAAAGGTTTCAAACTTCAGCAGCACATAGGGCACTACCTGTTCAAAATAGAACACACTTGCAGGTTGAACTTTGGCAGTCATCCTTACTATTAATCTATCAGTTGCATGAGAAAGTGATCGTTTACTCCCACAGTTGGAGATATTCATTCCCATTGCATGATCGTAACCTGCAGATAAGGAATTTCAGTGAAAGTAAGATAATACTTGCAACGGAAACACACCAAAAAGGTGTGAATAATTACAAGGAACACAACAAACCTTCAAAGGCATGCTTTGAAAACATGATTTGCCATGTTTTCTCTAAATACAGACAGAAAATGGGGCTTCCAAGAATACAAGGAACATGGAGAAGATTCAGTTCATACCAAACGCTATTGCAGCTTAATACTATTTCAGCTTCATGCCACAACCTTAGTACTAACATCCTATCTTATTATGTTATATTCTCCATGCTATCGTGGGTCTGAATTTACACCAGCATTTGATATAAACTTCTGTTTTCTGATGTGACTGCTTGAGTGCTTAGCTTTTGCTGTCTTGCAGGATCGTTTGTTTTTATCTTCAAGAATTATTGGATTCTACACGAATATCTTTTTATCACACAAAAAAATCCTTCTTTCTTTGGGAACATATTGAAGATATCCAATTGGTTCCTGCAACCCTAGCTTTAATGGGGAGGCCATGCCTGCTGATTATTCTTCGCAAGGGCAGAGGAATTGATGCAAAGCATGGTGCAAAGGTGCTGCAGACTTTCTGGATTGTGAAGGTGTTGCAGACTTTTCAATTATTCTCACATCAGGACCTAGTCCAAACATGCATCTTCATGTCGATTTGTCACTAGGATGTTGCTTCCTGAGTTTTCAGCCATAAACGGTGGAATTTAAGAAAGCGGGAGAGATGCAGAGTGATCTCAGTACCTTCCTGAGGCTCTTCTTTCGCCGGAACTTCGTTGCCTCCCTGCGGCTCCCCGCAGACCTGGCCGGACGTGTGCGAATCCCCCAAGAACCTCGCCCGCCGCCGGCAGCTCCCCGCGGATCTCGCCGGACCTCTGGCGCTCGAGGGACAGGATGGTTGTGGTGTAGTGAAGGGGAGGGGGAGCGGGTGGAGAGACCTCTGCTGGCTGAGGGACGGCACGGAAGTGGCCAGAGAAGGGGAGCGGAGCGATGAGTAGATGAGGCGATGGATTTTTCCTGGCCATGGCGCCCAGCGCTATCGCCATGGGAGCCTGATGCGGCGTGGTTAACTGTGGCTGCTGAACCGACTAAATAGATGGCCACGATTTAACTATTCATAATCCGACGACCACAAATTCGCAAAACGGTGGAGCAAGGACAGGCCGCCGGAACCCTGGGAGCTTAGAGCTCTTCTAAGATGTATGTCCTTCTAATTACTCTTTTTGCAGTTTCTTTCTTTTCCTTACTGGCATTTTTGAGTTTCAGCTCAACACATGGTCGTAGTAGATACATGGTCCTTGCGCCTTTGTGTTTGCTAGCTGCTCACAATACCATCTGTTAGTAAGAAAATTACCTCTTTCTACTAGGCGTGCTTCTAAATGTTTATGCTTTTCCCATCATTATACATAACTTTTGTTATGTAGAATGATTCTCACCTATTCAGCTACATGGAAGTTGGTGTAACATGTTCATTCCTTTGCTTCGAGCTTTGATCACGTTTCGAGCATAGTAATTTTACATTACGCACAGATACAGATTTAGTATGCCAAACGTATTTTAAATCTGGGAAAAGCATTATGCATCTTATTTCTGTTTCCTAGCCGTGCATAGATGACATTCTAGGACTTTCAAGCGGAAAATGACAGAATTCCAAATGGTCACATAATACAGTTGTCTTTCAGTTTCTTGCAGATTGCTAATTAAAACGGCAAGCGCCCCCTAGTTTCCATTGGCAGTGAAAGGAAACTAATCCAATTGCTCCTGAAACACAAATATGTACAACAAAGGTTACCCTCCGTCTATTTTCAGTTTCTAGAAAATTCTAGGCCAAATATTCCCGGGTTGATTAAATAAATGTTAGTATTATACTTATAGTTTTGCTATGCCCAAAACAGCTGATCAAATACTCAATTCTTCACCTCTGCATTTGGGGATTTAAGCTAGCAAAGTTGAGCTAACTAAAATTTTGGGCTTATAGGCTGACTAGCTTCTAAATCTTGTTATATATACTGGTGATGGAGTGACAAGGGACATCCCTTTTCTCTTCGCTGATTCAATTTTTGCCAAAGGAATTCTATGCTTGCAAATTATGTCCAGCTTCTTGATTGTTATGGTAATTCTCTGCCCATTTTTTCAGGACAGACGGCAATGTTCAAAAGATTAAGTGGGATTGGGGGTGTGTTCTGCTCCTGGGTACACAATGAAATGTAGAGCTGCACCGCATGTGTGGTCTTCAGCGTCAGGCTGCCTAGTACAGTAGAAATACAACATCAAAGCATCGTCGAGTGGAGCTGATGTAACTAAATAATTTTCACCGACTCATGTAATTTATTACATGTTAACATATTAATTCCTTTATTTTTGATATGTGCGCAATGCCTGAAATATGTAGACGCATGTGTGCATGGACACATTGGAGTTCATACTCAAGCCGTACGTGCAAAACTTGCATTGTGTAATCAGGTCATCCTTACTATTCTTACGGGCATTAAACTTTTGCGTCACCTCTGAAATATCTTAGCTTTATTAAGTTGTAATCGTTCTTAGCTTTATTAAGTTGTAAGTTTTTTTTTGTCTTTTATCAAGTTTTTTACATCGACTCTGAGATTTCCTACGTGAGTGGTTGGTCCAGAATTTCTTGCGATGGAGTACAAATTAAATTAGTCGCCCATGCTCGTTAGCAGATTTTTTTAGCAGGTTTATTTTTCTTGCATAGATGCTTTCTAATCAGTCAGCGATACACATGGGGTTGCATGGTTAGCTATCTTATGTTGCATGCAAAGAATCTTACGCTGCACGGGTAGAATCAGCCAAATTAGAAAAGTACAGACCGGAAATGCTGGGAGTCTGGAATGGACGGACCGAGCAGCGAGCATGCGAGATGCGACATAATTTTACGTCGCCTTTTGCGTGGATCAAGTTCGTGGTGCGGGGCTTGGAACGAACGGGGACGCATGCGACATAATTTTACGACGCCTATAAGATTATTTTGATAGTATATATAATACTTTGTAGGCAGTATGCACATTTTTTACGTAGACTCATTTTTTACGTATGCATATGCATGCATTTCGTATATATAGTGCAAACTACATGCTCACTTATATTTTTTTTCACAAAACTTGGTTTGTAATATCTTAGATATAATATAAGAACATACTCAAATCGAGAAAATATGATACATACTTCCGTATAGTAGTATATGACACGTGGGTGTAGTTACACCCAGGAGTAGGAAGTATTTATCCTATATATATATATATATATATATATATATATATATATATATATATATATATATATTGTCCTAACTATCTTGTTGTATACTCTATTATGCAGAATGAAGAAGCGGGAAATGCGAATAAGGCACATCCATGATGTTGGGTTCATTGACCCACACATCGTTAATTCATATGTGTTAGAACACCACCCCGCCGACGTGGAGGAAGACCTGTGGCGGTTTCTTAGAAAACAGGAACTCAAAAGTGATATTCTATTTCCTTACCATTTTGGGTGAGTGTTTCGTCTTGAGCACATTCTCTTTTGTTTACTCCATGCATGGTATGTGGCTAATCGATGAGTTATGCATGATCGTGCATGTATCGTGTCCGCGAGTTCCACTGGATTCTGCTAGTAATTCAATTTCACACCTCCACAGTTCTCATCCACGACTCTCCGAATATGGATCCGGCGCTTTGGGCCGACATGAGAAAAATGATGCAAAAGTAATTATTTTAATTCATTTGCGCTCTATATCGATCGGCCTATTTCGTTCATTTCCTAATATGAAGTAACTAATTAATAACTCTCTTGTTCATTTAATTTTCTTTGCCTCGTAGGGTTTGGAGACGGTTCGTAGATGAAAAGGTCGGCGAATTCAAAAAAGAGCTACAATTTAAAAGGGCAGTGCTCGGGATCTGGGGATATTCAGCCACCGGGGACCAATCTATGTGGATACTATGTTTGTGAGAGGATCCGGAGATACACCAATGAGCGGCGGCAGCCGTCCGAGAACAACATCAAGAGGAATAACCTCCGGAAGACGCTTAGTCCGAAGCTCGCTTCCGACCACTTCAAGAGGAACTAGCTGGATGGTTCGCGAGGGAAGTCATCGATCCTAGAGGAGAACACTATGTAGAGGACGTAGAACTTCATATGCACTAAATTATGTATGGAAACTTGTTCAAAATTGTATATGGTCATCCGATATTGAATATATATTGTATATTTCTCTTGAATTCTTTTTGGTTCTAATTTCAAATTTGTTTGAAATTGTACATTCATATGCATGTATGTAGTACCGTAGAATATGTGAAACTCCTTCAAAATTAAAACCCAAAAGAAATAAAACAATACAAATTAAAAAGAAACCAGGTTTAGGGGGGGGGGCTAAAACCCTAAACCTGCGGCGGCCTTTAGTCGCGGTTGGCCAGGAGAACCGCGACTAAAGGTCCTCCGCCTCGACGGACTGCTGACGGCCACGTGGACGTGCCTTTAGTCGCGGTTCGTAAGGAACCGCGACTAAAGGGGGGGCCTTTAGTCGCGCTTAATTGGTCGCGGTTGCGCAACCGCGACCAATGGCAGTTGCGAACCGCGACCGAAGCCCTTTTTTCTACCAGTGGATGGGGATCGCCATCTTCTATTTTGAGGGCACGGAGGTCGCCATCTTAGATTGATTATGCAGGATTGGTTTCTAGGTCTATCAATCTGGATATATATACTGAAAAGTCAAAGGGGTGAGGGAGAGGGGAGCTAGGTTGCGACAACGCACGACAGAACGCATCATAAATATGGTATAGGATCTGCACAATGCAACAGCTGGGCCTAAGAATATGGAGGTGAAATCGGGTGAGTATCATTTCATTCAAAGAGAAATATATTTCCTATCATGTTACAACTCTAATCTTCACACAATTGTTTGTAATCACTGATCAAGCCTTCTTCCATGCTCATCTCATGTCAGTTGCCAGTTCCCGGGTACGAAGACCTCGAGTTACTCTCGACTGATTTTTTGAGCCATGATCATCGTTGATATGCTTGCTTTTTTCCCTTCAGGTAGTTTTCTGGCTAGGTAAATCTGAAGCAGTGAATGTGAATTGAATGCATGTATTCTGAACTCTAAATGTTATGTTCTTCGGTGAACTTTGAACTCAGACTGAATCGTGGATGTGTTTTGATCGCTTATCTTTCTGAATGAATGTGAAACTGTTTCCATTGTTCATTGCATGATTATTAAGATACCGTACTTGATTAATTTCGGTCTGAAGAATAACCTTAATGGACCGCTTCTCTTTTTGAATCTAAGTATCTTCCGCAACTAGTTGCGCGGAAGCAATGCATGCTGCCACCGCCTTCATCTATGCCACGGATTAACCACAACTAACGGAAACTAATTATTTTTTTGCAATTTTGAATTTATACTGAACATTTTTACATTTTACAAACTATTTCTATTGTCATATGGACTTAAGAATGTACATGGTTGTCATAGTTAACAACACAATACTTTTGCTAATTATTAGGTACAATGTTGTCAGTTATACCATTGTTATTTATATTATTACAAAATACATTTTTGTTCTCGTAAACTAAAATATTATTACTGCAAAATACATTTGTGTTCTTTTAACCTAAAGAACCATTCTTGCTTTTTTCACAGTTGCATATATGTAACATTGGATTTGATTTCAGAGCATGCGGGTTGTTTTATGTGTGTCTGTTAATATACTTAAATATCATGTTGGTTACCACTAAAGCATAAAATCAATGACGACCTAAATAGTGGTTTCTAGTGGAAGATTGGGTAAGCATATTTATAGAAACATTTAAAGTATAAATTGAACCATTGCTAATGATTCTTTTCCATAATTTTAGTGGTCAAATATTCTTGCCAGTTACAATTGGTTCAGTTATGACTTGACAACATGTGAACTCTCTGAATTTTTTATTAAAATATAATCGCTTGTAGTAATCACAAACGAACGGAAAACTTTATGTACACATTGGTCCACAGAACAAGCCTAAAAAGAAATATAGACTTTTGCTGAATTTTTATTTAGGAGAAAATAGTCAAACTAAAGCGTGAAGTCCAACTTTAGAATTCTAAGTATAGTCAAGTATCAGAGTAAACAGAGATCCCCCCTTCTCCCTCTTGTTCGTCATTGCGATAGATGTACTCCCTAGGCTCTTTGCAATGGCTGACGGATTTGAAAATGTGAAAAGAAGCAAACACCTCCTTTGAACATAGGTATCTCGTTATATGCTGATGAGACGACGTGGGCATAGTCCAGTGGTTGGGATTGTAGTGGCGCACCTCAATGACTGGAGTTCGATTTTTGACAGGGACGAATTTCAAAATTATCACGCCAAGTCCCGCATCTAATATATAAAAAAAGTGTCTAGTTTCTCCTAGACACGGTTTCATTTTTTTTTTTGTTATATGCTGATGACGTAGTAATTTTCACAGAGCCGGAGCCTGCTGACTTAAACTCCATCAAGCAACTTCTCCATATAACCTGGGGAACTCTGTTCCCTCTCGGCGATCTTCGAATGCACTACTCAGTCTTTCCCCTGCATGTAACCTGGGGATGCCTTTATCTGATCGACGGCTGGAACAAAACATGCTTCTCTCTCGATGCATGTCTACTGCTTGTGAACCATGTCCTGTTAGCTATGACTATCTTTCAGTTACAGGTAATTGGCCCGCCTGTGTGGCTGATCTAGGCAATCGATAAGTTGCGCCCCGGGTTTTTTCCTTTGGAACAATGATAAGATTGTTGTTGGCGGGAAGTGCCTGGTTCGTCGGGCTGCAATATGCAGGCCGCTTGATTTCGGCCGCCTTCGGATCCCTGAACCCTGATGTGCAGACTACAGGCCAAGGGCACTTCACTTAGAGCACACTTCACTTGTCGCTGCCGCCGGTGGCCTCGAGTGACCCTGCCGACGTGCCCCATCCTGCTGGTGATGCGCAGACATCTCGGAGCTTGCTTTGGGTTGCTTCTTTGTGCTCAGACGATGACGACGACGATAATAAAGAGTTGGCTCCGCGGTCGCCGATGGCCTCCACCAAAGGCGTTGTTTCTGTCTTAGTTCGCGGCACCACCGATGCACGCCATGTTGCGGAGGCGCCAACGGAGTCATGCGGAGACCTCGCTCCTGCCGCTAACGCTCGTGGAGATGAGGAAGACTTGGTACAGGCGGGCCGGGGCCGCAGCTCCAGCCGTGAGCCATCGTCTTTGCTTCGAAAGGAGGGCCTCGAGCGTAGCCTCGCGTTCAAGCGTTGGGCTCGTGGGAGATGCTTTCGGTGCCTCGAGCGTGACCACCAGGTCAGCTCATGTCGTGCGCCCTTCAGATGCATCCGTT
This sequence comes from Lolium rigidum, assembly GCF_022539505.1. Lineage (NCBI taxonomy): Eukaryota > Viridiplantae > Streptophyta > Magnoliopsida > Poales > Poaceae > Lolium > Lolium rigidum. The sequence goes on from NC_061512.1 coordinate 118,417,497, forward strand.
GTCGTCGTCCTGGTCATCGAGAGCGTTTCTGCCGTGCGCGGTTTCCCGCCGCTCGTTCTTGCTCTCCGGACGGTCGTGCTCGTTCTCCGTACGCACGTGCTCCTTGTTCGCAGCGCCGCTCTCCGCCCGCACACCCACGTCGTCCATCGGCGTCCCGGAGTTGGGTCGAGGTCGTGTGCCACTCGTCGTCTCCTGCAACATCGCCGCCAGGGCCCTCTCCAAGGTGTTGTGAGGAGTTCAATGTCAACGCCAGTTTGGACTCCCGCTTTCAGTGCCAACTTTCCTTGCTACACATGGAGCTCACCCAGTTGGCTGCTACGCGCGTCGAGGAGGCGACTCGCCCCCTCCGTGAGGAGGTGGCAAGCCTCAAGTTGTTGTTGGCACATGTTGGTGATTCTTTGGAGCCGACGGAGGCATGTTCTTCAGGTGGACAGGAGCTCGCCACCGTGCAGGTTTCACTTGCACTTGGCTCTGTTGAGGAGAAATCATCTGTGGTCGAGGAAGAATATCTCTACAGCTGTTTCTCTCCTCGTGGCAGCCCCCGCCAGTCGCTGCAACTTGTTGTGTCAGCTGCCTCGGAGAGCGAGGGCATAGACAAGACCTTGGCTCCGGTGTTGCAGATCACGCCAGAGCGACATGAGTTGTGTGTTGATTCTCCTGCGGTGCTTCCACTGGCATTATGCTCTTTTGAGACCTTGGAGGTGGCCATGACACCCCCGCCACCACAGTTGGAGCCTTGCCAGTCTCTCGCCTCTTTGGACTGTGGAGCAGTATTGGTGCCTAGTTTTGAGGCTCTTTTTGCAAAAGAGCTTTGCGGCTTGCTCGCTAGTTTGGAGGCGGCTAGCCCTGGGTATGGCAAGGACATTGACTGCGTCTTGGCGGGAAAGGCCTCAGAGGATATGATTAGGAGGGTGGAGAAGTCTCTCAGGAAAGTATCTATTAGGAGCATAAGAAGGAAGATGGCCGGTTGATTAGTTGTTGGACTCTTTTTTGGTTGTCATGTCCTTTTAGTGGGACGCTGTGCTCTTGGGTGTCGGTTCTAGTTGGTTTAGAGGTTGCATTTTTTCGATGTTTTCTCTCTTGTGGGTGTGCTGTTGGTATGGGCTTGGCCCTATCGTTGTAGGTTTTCGCTTGGTTTTCTCCTAAAAACTGAGCAACTTCTTCTTAATTAATGGATGAGGCAAACCTTTTGCCTCCGTTTCAAAAAAAAAGAAAACTTAGAGCGCGGTGGCTTTCGCAACGTTGGACACAGACTGAAAGACCATGCATAGCTCAATCTCCGGATCACCATCGGTATTCGAACCCGAGCATTGTTTAATCCAGCCGTTCACTTCAATCTAGGTGACGGCCTGAAGATCACCTGCCTTCTGGCATGACACTCGTGGTTTGACGAAAGAAACACTGACGCCCTCGCGTGTGGGCTGCAGCAAGAGCAACATCACCGTGATCACCGGTTGCTATGCATGGGAGAATTAGCACCGATGATACGAGAAGCTTGTACTACACAAATTAACGGGCGCCATTCTTCTTTGTTGGAACAGCCATATTGAAAGGTCGAACGTTTTGTTGTGTTTCATGAAGCTCTTTCTTCATCCGTTAGCTAGAGCTAGAGGTAATAGCAGAACCTTTTGGTTCCTTATTTTTGTTGTACCGGATTATATACAAGAGAGTGTATGACGATTGACGATTGTGTCGTTCGTCAAGTAAAGTTTCTGGCATTCTTAGAAAAGAGATGGCACCATCCATCCTGTATGTCCATGCTGCCGCGGTAGAGCATTCCCAGTTGTAGCGCGCCCCACTCTACCTCAGCTGGCCATCAACTAGGGCCCAAGCCCAACCTTGCCTTGCCCTACGCTGACCCGCTGGACCACGGTCGCACGAACGAGCGAACGAGAAAGGCAGGCCGTCGGTCGCCACAGACAAACAAGGAGCCGCGACACCGAACGTTGCCCGCAGGTACAGAAAGCGCGCCGGCAACGAGGCAAAGCCGCAGAGGACGGGCAGCGAGCGAGCGCCACGGGCAGGCCCCGGGACAGGGGCGAGTTGCTCCTGCCTGCGAGGCGACGTCTGGACGTCGCATCCACGCCGGCCACCGGCGGAGCGTCATCGTCCGTGCGGCGGCGTCAGCGAGCAATCCGGCGGCATGTCCCCCACGCACCGCCGCTCCCCTGTTGACCGACCGTACCCGCGCACGTACGTATGCGTGCGTCGGACCACCTGCCCACCCACACGACCGTTGCAAACTCTGGTGGGTGGTGGTCGTTGCTTTGCTTGGTTCGCCGCGCCCGGCCGGCCGAATCTAGCCCGCATTGACCACACTACTCTAGTGCTGGTAGCAGAGTACTGTGCATTTCCACTGTTCCGTCAGTGCTCCCGGCTCCCGCTAGTGGAAAGCCTACGTCCATGACCGATGCATGATGCGTCCGGCCGGCAGGTGCAGGCTGTAGGCGCGTTGCCTTCCTTTTGGGCTCCTCCTCTTGTGCACGGCCAACGGCTGCGGTCACCACTGGTCTACCACCTTTGTTCCGCACAGGGGCAGTCGCTCTCACAGGATCGATCCGAGTTCAGCAGACAACCTAGCTGCGCTGACCCAGCTTCCTTGATTTCTCTATAATCTTGTCGTAGAGGAGCGGTCCGTTTGCGGTAGGATGCGTCAACTTTGTGTGCAGCAGCTGCACTTGTATTTCATGAATGATGATAATGATCCTTGGTACAGGTTTATATACAAGCAGTTTTCAGCCCTGGGCACGATTAGTTGGCGTTTGGAGCACCACGAGATAAGATTGTCTCCCAATAATACACGGAAACTGGAGGTGGATCATCGAGTGTCTCGGCATCTGACATAGTCAGCATCGGAAGAAGCAACAAGAGAGGAAGGAGAGAAGACTGTGAGTGCCTAGGTCGAGAGTTCCTTTGATGTATCTAATGATGCGTTTAAAAGTTTCAAATGGGAAGAGTGAGGGGCGTGCATTAAGAGACATGTTTGTTGGACAGCTTAGGAAATTTCAGGACGGGTGGACTTAGATATTGGAGAGCACCGATCAAGCAGTGGTAGTGAGTATAGCTGTCGCGGCGTTGCCTTCTGAGCTCGTTCTGTTCTGCACGACCAACTGCTGCGATCATCGCTGGTTGCATACAGAAAGCCACAAACAATGGCAATCAATCTTAGAGAATCGACCAGAGTTCAGAAGCCACCCTTGGTTTCGCTCCAACTTGATTGTAGAAAGTTGTGACAATAAAAGAAAGATTTCCTCCGATCCATATTACTTGACGCTAAAATAGATGTATTTACAACAAAATATGTCTAGATACATCTATATTACCATCAAATAATATGAATCAAGGAGAGTACAATATATGTGTTGCTGAAGTAGGAATTTGATCGTCCCAAATCATGATTGATGAAGTACGCAGAAGTGAGTTGCTTGGTGTGGAAGTGCTACCGTACCACAGAAGTGAGTTGCTTGGTGTGGGAGTGCTACCGTACCACAGAAGTGAGTTGCTTGGTGTGGGAGTGCTACCGTAGGCGTTCATGAAGCGATGAAAAAAGAGAATAGTGAGGATAAAAATCACCGAATGAATGTAGGGTGGTGTGAAGAAAACTAGGAGTTAATTCCAAAAAAACCACCACAAATACCGTATGAAGTTTGCAAACCGACCAGTATTCGGCGAAATTGCAAAAAACCATCAGTTTCGTTGAATGTATACTGATTCACATTTTTAATTGTGTTAATATGAAAACTGACAGCAGGTCCCACTGGCAGGCTTACGTTGCAGGACGGTTACATTAGAACGAGACAAAAGTTAGACATATTTTACTTCTAGGTTTCTTTGCAATTTTTACATGGACCAACTTATATCTCTATTATTTTTTCTTTTATTTTCTTTTCTCAGAGACTTTTTTTTCAAAATATAACATACAAAAGGTAGTAGTATTTTGACGGTTAAAAAATGCAGCGGATGGTGAAATATTTTGTTTCCGGAGTTGCTGCAAAAGAAGATTGTAGTATTTTCTCCATCTGACAGAGGCGGTGAAAGATGAAGTAAGTATATTTTTCTGAAGACACCAGAAAAGAATGCAGTAGGATTTTGCCCATGTAAAATGAGAGGGGTGGTGGAGTAAATACAATTTTCTAGTAGTACCGTAGAGAAACACGGTGACATTTATCCTAAATAAAATAAGTTGTGAATATTAGAGTACTTATTTTCCTAAGTCAATGTTGAACAGAGGAGCAGTATGTGTCTCGAAAAATAAGTATTTTTTAGAATATACATTAGTAATTTTTTTAGATAAAAAAGAGTTGACAAAGGATAAAAATATTATTTTTAAAGTAAAGGCGCGGAGGAACAAACATTATAGAATTACCATTCGTGCACCGAAACACCGTTGAAGAAATGCTCTTGAGAAATTACTCTTGCGGAATTACCGGTGAAGAATAATTATGTTACATAAGTAGCTCCCATTGGAAAATTACTCCTAGATAGCTAACGTTGGTAGACTACTGTTGAAGCTTAAGATTTATACCGATAAATTAATTTCGGGAAAGTAGATATTTAGCGAATCTAAAAAATACCGATAAAGTAGTTAACGTTGGAAAATTAATGCAAAAGTTAGTGTGAAAAAATGTACCAAAGCTGAGGATTTACTGTGAATAATTGTTTTGCCAAAGTTTTAAAAATTCACTGACAAATTACTATCAATTTTTTTGCCAAGGTTGAGAATTTCGAGAATTATCAAGAAATTACTGAGGAAATTGTAAGAGAAAATTACACCCTCTTTTTTTAATTGACTCACATTTAGTACAAAATTGAACTAAATCCAAGTCAATTAAAAGAGACCGGAGGAAGTACTATAAATAAGTAAAAAAAAGGGGACCCAAGACATTGCTCATGCATGACACCGTTTATCGCGCATAAATAATTCGCTTTTTTAGAAAGCGCATAAACAGTTCGTTGGGGCGCTGTGGAGCAAGCATACATGCTCAGCCTTATATGAGACCATCCGCACTAGCACCTGATAAGAAAAAGTCCAAATTTAGCGCTCTCGAAACTGTGTTGGATGCAACAATGTCTCCCCCTCCAGGCTACAACCTAGTTCTCAAGTTGTGAGAATTAACTTATGTTCCAAGTGATGTTATTGAATTTGAGTTGCAATGTTGCAACTCATAAATAACGCTAATTACAGAGCAATTTATCGGTGTAGTAGATTATTTTCTCGGTGCAACTCATGTTGTAAGCATTTTTTCTGTTTAAAAATAAGTGACTCGATTTTATCTAGATATATATGTATCTACACATTATAGTGTGTATGTATAGATACTTATATAATTAGACAGAGGTGAGTCACTTGTTTTAAAACGAAGGTACTAGAAAAAACTTAGTTGCAACCTCGTGCGCAATTAGAAAAATGCATATTCCAACTCATGTTGCAAATTAGCTAGCAGAATATTCAACAGCTAAGAAGGTGACTGAAAACTAAATTAAATCTCAGCTAAGCAAACCTTAGAAACAATTCAATTTTGCGGCCAACATGTAAGGGCATCTCCAGCGGCGCAACGCATTTCGGACACCTAAAATGTCCACGAGCGTCCGTTTGCGTCGTCTAGCGGAGGAGGAAATGGTCGCGCATCCGTTTGCGTCTGGGGCTGGCTCCAGCGGGGCGACGCATTTTCGGCGCATGCCAGATTTCAAAAAAAAGATGAACTAGCATCAACTTTGCACGAAATTACTGCCGCAAATTGAGGTCTGCAATATGTTCATCACACTTTGCAGAAGGTAGGGCGCAAAGTGGAGCAAAAGGGGCACTACAAGGCCTGAACAACAATAAAAAAAGTCCAAAAGGAGGCCAAGGTGCTGGGCGCATGGCGATGGCGATCAGGCGTCTCGCGCGCGGATTTCGGCACGCTCTTCATGAACCATGCTCTGGTGTCGTCGTCGACGCCGCTCAAGTCGGCAAGCATGATCCTTGTGTCTTATGCACGCAATTTGGCCTTGGCGTCTGCCTTTTTGGTCTCGACGTCCAGCCTTGTGTCCTGCGGCTCTCCCCCCATCTTCTTCATAGCAATGTCAGGCTGTGTTGGCGCGTCGTCGAAGTCGTCGACGGACATGGGTGTTGGCTGCGTCTGCTGGGGTGGTGAACAGATGTGCGCTTTCGATGTCCTCCGCATCTTGCGTTGCCTCCCAGTCATCATGCGGGCCTGTCCCGGCCCGATCACCGCGAGCGAAGCCGCCGCTGAAGATAATGGCCTGGATGTCTGAATCATGGCGGTCCTTCCAATAGTCCTACGAATGACCGCACATCAGACGCATGATACACGGCAGTCGCATACATTGACAGAGCTCACGTACCGGGTCGTCCATCGTCGGGGCAGGCGGCGCCATTTCGTCGAACAGGATGCGGGGCTGTGGCATGCTCTCCTCCGGCACATGGTGCGTATTTTGTGTCGCGCCCGGGCAGGAGTCACCGCTTCTAGGCGTCCGGTTGAGGTCAGGAACCGCCGCACCGTTGAACTGCTCCGCCGCCGCGGTCAACTTCACCGGCTGCAGGCCGGAGGCGAACCGCGACGCCGGGTGGCCCTGCAAGGGAGCGGGAGTTCCAGGACGCAGCTGGGAACTTACCGAGCTCACCGACGAGGCCGAAGGAGTGACGCCGGTGATCCCCTCTCTCTTGACGAGCATGTATACCTCCGCTAAGGTCGGATGGAGGGCTACTTGCGCGACGCCGGCTTTGATCTGCATCTGCCAGGCCTGCTGGTTGGCGGCCGCGACAGTCTTGATCTTCTGGTTCTTGCGCCGGTCGCGACGCTTCGCGGCCTCGATGATTTTCTCCTCCGGGGAGAGCACCTTCTTTGCCGCCTTCGGATTTGCCTCCCGGCCGCCGCCGGTGGCGGCCCGCTTTGCTTCCGCCGGAGCTGCAGTCTCCATTGTGGCTATGGTCGTGGCTACGGGGGAGTGTGGGGCGGCGGCGGGTGCGAGGGTTTGCGCCGCATCCATGGCGGTGGCTGCGGCGGCGAGGACGTCCATCGCTCCTGGACTGCTCGCGCCGGTCTAGTTTGGTATTTCGCGCGGGGAATGGCCAGTGGCCGGAATAATATCGGCCTCCCTGCCACTGACGCGCAGATCCTACGTCTTTTTCGGCGGACACTCGGCGCGCGGAGACGCAAACCTGGTGCGCCAGGTTTCGGCCTCCGCGAACGGCCCGGTTATTTTGCGTCGCCCCGCTGTAGCAGGCCCCAGACGCATTTCCGGTCACGGTGAACACAAACGGTCGCCGCTGGAGATGCCCTAAGGCAAAACGTGTTGGGCCGATCGATGGGTCCCGGCCTCGTTCGTGTAGGAATAGGAACGGTTTAGCCAAGGAGGCGAAGGATGAAGAGAGAGGAGCCGGCGGCAAGCATGTATGCATGCGGTCGACCGGAAGGCAGCGTACCGGTACCGGCGACCGACCGACCGACGTCACGAGCCGTTGGGGACAGTCGTCGGGTACGGGGGAGTTTGGATGTAAACGGCACACGAGGAGATTCTCCGGTACGGTATAATCCCATGATTACTTACCCATACCCTATCGTCCCTCCCATGCATGCATCACATCAAGGCCAAGGCTCAACCCTACCCGCTTGGTGGGATGCGGGCACGGTACAAGCATATAATTCAACGCACTCACGTACCAATTTTTTTAGTACCCTCTCACGTACGATTGCAACGTTCCCTGACTCACGTCGCGATGGTCGCAGGCTGCTGGCCCGAGCGAGGGACGTACGCGTACGTATACATGGTGGTCCCGGAGGGAGGCCCATGGCCATGGGAATGCATGACAAGACCGCACAGGCAGGAAGGCAGCCCACCCAAGCTACACGCCGCGCCACGGGCCGGATCCAGAACCTGCCGCGACGTGCGTGCGTCCAAGCAAAACCGCCTGGTCCAGCCTTTTGGACCAGACCCGGCTGCAAGTACCGGGTTCATTCATTCATCCCTCTTTCCATTATTGCTACTTGGCTCCTTGCGCCTCAAATCCAAATCATCCATGGACGTCCTGATGAATGGAGAAGGAGATGGATAGATGGGGGTATTGCCGACAGCAGGAGTTGCATTGAAAAAGCAGGTGTGTGTTCTTCGAGCTGTGTTTATCATCGTTGAGGTATTCTGTGATGATTGATTGTGTTATACCTTAATGTGTATAAGATACTACACCGATCGATCTGTATACACCACCATGTACGTCACACCAGGGGCTTTTCATGACTTTTCATGACGATATATAACATGCAACCGAGCCTACGACATGGTTATTGTTCTCGTGATCGATGATATGGTATCAGAGCCCCATCTTCCCTGACCTAGCCACTGGAACAGATCACACACAAAAACACATCAAAACCCTACAAACTAAGATCCCCTCCCTCCCTCCATCGCCATGGTGTCTGCCTCATCGACGACTGCCTTGATGTCTGCCTCTGGGGAGCTTCTCCCACTCAGCTCCTGACGCGTGAGAACTTCTTGGTGTGGAAGGCGCTCGTGATCCCCGCCTTGCGTGGTGCCTAGGTCCTCAACCTCATTGCTGAATCGGAAGCTACGCCGAAAGAAACCCTGGAGGTCAAGGATGACAACGACAAGAAGACCACCATTGAAAACCCTGCCTATACGACATGGATCACACCGTACTAGCAGGTGCTCTGTTATCACCTGATGTTTTGGCTTATGCTATTGGGCTAGACACCTCTGCTGAAGTCTAGAAAGGCCATAGTCAACATGTTCGCTGCGACATCTCGATCGTGGATCCAACATCTTCGATCTGTCATCAATGATATGAAGAAAAATGAGCTTACCGACGCCAAGTACTTTGCCAAGATGAAAGCTCTTGCCTCTAAACTTGTTGTCGCGCAAACCCGCTTGATGATGATGAACTCGTCGGTTACCTCCTCCATGGGCTCGACGGATCCTACAATTGTCTAGTCGCCGCTGTCAATGCAAACCCTAGTACTACACTTCCTAATCTCTTCAGTCAGCTCTCTGCATATGATCTGCGCTAGGAAACAACTCAAGACGAGGCCAGTTCGTGCTTCAACTCCTCTGCCAACGTCGCCCACCGTGATGACCCATGCCCTCAGTGTCATGGACGTGATGGTGGCCTGGACCGTGGGCGCCAGGATGATCGTGGCCGAGGCCGCGATGGTGATCCCCGTGATCGCGGTGGCCAAGGACGACGTGGTGACGAGGACATCGTCCTCGCCGCCATTATGATGGAGGAAGGCACAATGATGGACGGCGTCCTGTCATGCACCTACACGCTACGCTTATGTGACTTGCCAAATTTGCAAGATATACGGACACCCTGCCAGTGACTACTAATGGCGCTACCAGGATGTCAACAATGATGATGGCGACCGTGGTGGTAACAAGGGTGCAAACATGGCATCCTATGGCGTTGGCACCAATTGGTACCGGCGCCACTGACCGCATCACCGGGGAGCTGAGCAAGCTCTCCATACATGAGAAGTATCAAGGGCCTGATCGTGTCTAAGCTGCAAATGGTAATTGGTATGCACATCAGTAACATTGGTCTTATAGCTTTATGCACCCTACTTCTTTACATCTCAATAATATCTTACATGTTCCTCATGCATGTAAAAATCTTTTATCTTTCCACAAACTTTCCCTTAACAACAATGTTTTTTTCTTGAGTTTCACCTACTTTTCTTTTTGATAAAGGGCCAAGCAAACCGAAGCATTCTGTTTAAAGTGTGTCGCATATACCAATTCAGCCTAAGCAAGGCAAATTTTGTACACACAAGACTAGGGTTATTAAGAAATAATTATCAATATTCAGCAAAACACGGAAGTTAGAATTGATTCGGAGCTATCTGCACTGATTCCTTCTACGAGGAGGACTCGGACGATTGATGCAAGTAAAATGCATAAATGAATTTTGTAGTTTATTATGTTCAAATCATTACTATTTTGCAACTTTATTATGTTTATTGGTACTAATATATTAATAGTTGCAAAGGTGCACAAGTTCTTGTTTTACACTAATATGGAAGGAAGTCGCTCATTATGGTGAAATTTGGAGTTTCCTGGAATTTGTCCCTGCGGAATAGTTTTCAAAGGTTGCCACGAAAACCCCCGAAGATGGCATCCAATGGGAATCGTCAAAACATGCTAGTTGTTGAAAATTCTCTGTCAACCGTTCTAGTTCATCCCAAACAGACTACTGAAGCCCAAAATCAAGACCAATTACTGCGGAGTCCAGAGGCAGCCTCGGGAATCCAAAAGATTGTGACGTGATTGACTCCAACTCCTACCATATATGTTGATTTCGGCCAATCCAGGACTTTATGGGCTAATAAAGGACAGAGGGAAGCCTTGGAAGGTTCTAAAGGTGGCCAAGAGCCGTTGGATCAAATTGGCATCCATCCCATGGCCTAGATTGCATCTCCTCACCTCTATATATTGAGGGGAACCCTACTTTTGGAGCCCCCATCCATTGTGACGAAAATAGCTCTGCTTGGCAGCCGCTAAGGAGGAGGAGAACCTCCTCCACACCAACACCATCTCCAAGGAAGAATAAGGGGCAAGGGGCCGCTGCCTCCTAGGACCGCCGCCCCTCCAGGAGCCACCATGCGTCGGGCCGCCGTCGCCTCCCATGGCCGTCGGCATGGGGATCTTCATCGTCATCTTCACCTTGGGGATGCACCTATTCATCAGCACCTACATCAACATCCACCCTTCTCCGTATTGTAATCTCTTGGCAAACATGATGTGTGATGCAATCTATTGTTTCCCCATGATCTATTGTGTCTCTATGTCTATGTTTGAGTAGTGACTGGTTTATGACAATTATAAAATGGTTGTTGTTGTTTGCATACAAGTATATGTTATCTGCTATGATGATCTTATGTAATAATATATGAGTGCACACATATGTTGGGGGATGCATAAGATTATCACCGTTGCATGATGATAGGAGGAGGGATAGTCGGGGCTTGACAACAAGCTCGTGTCTTATGTCTTAAATATGCATGCTATATTAATTCATGGTTAATTAACGGGGGATATAACTATGAGGACCTTGAAATTTACAGCGGTGGTTGGACTTTATGTCTTAATATCTCCCTAGTTTGCTCAGAAGCGGTCTTGGGATCTCATGTCTACGCACGCTTCTATTTTTGTAGATAGTGTTGGGCCTCCAAGTGCAGAAGTTTGTAGAACAGCAGCAAGTTTCTCTTAAGTGGATCACCCAAGGTTTATCGAACTCAGGAAGGTAGAGGTCAAAGATATCCCTCTCAAGCAACCCTGCAATTACGATACAAGAAGTCTCTTGTGTCCCCAACACACCCAATACACTTGTCAGGTGTATAGGTGCACTAGTTCGACGAAGAGATAGTGAAATACAAGTAATATGGATGATTATGAGTGGTAATTGCAATCTGAAATAAAAATGACAGCAGAAAGAACTGGTTGTAAACGGTGTTTCAGTGCTTACAAACAAAGCCTAGGGATCATACTTTCACTAGTGGACACTCTCAACAATGATACCATTATTGAATACATAGATATTATCACTTCACTATGGTACTCTGAACCCCTCTCCGGTTTGATAACAAACACAAATTCACTGCATAGGGATGCATAAGAACTCCTTAAAGTTCGCATTCCCAATCTATGGACACCCCACGCTGTCACTTTGAGCATACAAAGATGGTACTAACTAGTCACGGCAATTCATAAGTATTTCTGTAAATTAAGCATAAAAAAACACGGTATGCACACTGTCACCTTCACACCGTTGGACAAGGTGTCCCCGGAGATCACATAATAAAACCACTTGAATAACACAATAGTTGAAGAATAACATCTACTTATTCAACTAGATTACAAAGCTCATGATCACATAAGGATCATACATGGAGAGATAGATAGACCACATAGCTACCGGTAAGCCCTCGGGCTCGGGGGAGAACAACTCACTCCTCATCATGGGAGTCAGCAACGGCGATGAAGATGGCGGTGGAGTCGTTGGAGATGGCTCCGGGGGCAATTCCCCGTCCGGCACGGTGCCGGAACAGAGACTTTTGTCCCCCGGATCTTGTTTTCTTTTCGTGGATGGAGGCTTATTGATTTAGGGTTCACGCGTCGGGAGGCTTATTATAGGCAGAAGGGCGAGGTCGGTGGAGGCCAGGGGGCCCCAGACTACCCCTAGGCGTGGCCAGGGCCTGTGCCGCGCCTAGGCCTAGCCTGGCCGCCCTGTGGAGCCTATTCGTCCCCCTCTAGACTTCGTCATCGTTACGGAAAAATAAGATCTCCGGCTTTTGTTTCGTCCAATTCCGAGAATATTTCCCGTACAACTTTTGTGAAATACAAAACAGCAGAAAACATGTAACTGGCACTGTGGCATCTTGTCAGTAGGTTAGTGCCGGAAAATGTATAAAAGTGCAACGAAGTGTAAACAAAACATATAGAAATTAGTGTAAAACAATCATGGAACATCAAAAATTATAGATACGTTTGCAACGTATCAGCATCCCCAAGCTTAACTCCTGCTCGTCCTCGAGTAGGTAAGTGCTAACAAAATAATTTTTGAGGTGACCTGAAACCAACACAATCTTGAGCAAGTTATTGTAAAAGCAATGTGAGATGGGATCAAGGTACTCTTAACGTAGACATGATAGATATAATTCTAATAATAGAACTTAGCAACTATTTTATAACATGAGAAGTAACTCAAACAAAGGATCATGAATAATTGTGCATTGAAAGCAACTGTTTGTTTTTTAGCATAGAGAAAAACATAGCAAAGTGGTATTCAACATGTCCTTTATGAAGTAGCAAAACATAAATGCTAGAACACCTTTAATATTCAAAGGGTGACTAGATACAAGTAATTTAAGAACAAGCAATATCATAATCATGAATCAATCAATAATAACTTTCGGACTATGCACATTGCACTAAGAATGATAACTATGCTCTCTTAATTGGTGCATAAAGCAAGAAGATGAAGACTAAAAATAAAAGTAAAAGAAAAGTCTTTGTAAGCAAGATTAAAAAGTTTTATAAACCTTCCAAAAAGTATGGTACTTATTAGCTTCGAGCTCTCATTTCCCCTATCATAAGCATCTTGAATGGTTAAAGTTAATGTGATGGCAAATATAATTTATATGCTTGCCAAATCATAAGTTGAAAATCTCATGCCCCTTGAATACGAGTACCTAAACCTCATGCTACTCAACTTAGGTCCCAAATAAGTTCTTGTCATTGTTGTAAGTATACATGTATCATCGAGAACCGCCAACGGGGTACCTCCTGCCCCATGATATGGAAGTACTCTTGTAGAAGCAATCCCATGCCAAAATGACAAGACAAACATATAATGAGCATCTCATCAATCTTTTTATTTACTATGGGTATAGCTTTTTATTGAAAATGCTTCATAGAATGCTCACTATGGTTCACTGTAATTTTCCACCATGAATGATGCATGGCTTAGATTAGCGGTCCAGACATTTCTCTAACACATATACAAACTCCATGGACTTACAAGTTTCCATTTTTTTGCACCGCTAGGCATCCATAAACAAAAGAACATGACATCAACTAAATATGAATAAGTGCAATGTTGAAAGCGTTCCCCATGAAAACATGGTTGTGCTAACTCCCAACTCACAATTTGCAAACATATAAACTTCATAAGATAGTCACAATGTTCAAGTTTATTAAGTGCAAGAAAGTAAATGTGCCATCAAGTTCGTGAGAGCTTTGCTAACTAATTTTCTCATGCCAAAATTTAATTTGGAAGATAAATAAAAGCATGATAATATACTTGGAACAGAAATAATGCTAATAGGTAGATATGGTGGACACTTTTGGCAAACTTCGGTTTTTGGTGGTTGGATGCACGAATAGATCGAGCTCATACTCAGTACAGGTGAAGGCTAGCAAAATACTGGGAGCGACCAACTAAGAGAGCAATAATGGCCATAATCATGCATAGCAACAAAACATTATCAATCAAAGCATAAAGGGATAGTACAAGTCAAAAACTAAATGATCATAGAGGCTTTAGTTGACTAGTTGTAGTCATAACATGGTATAAGCATGTGCCAAGTCAACCCAACAAAGCATCAAAGGAGAATACCACAATATTATGCTTTTTATGATGAAAACAATACATGATTCTTTCAATGGCACATTATGCACTCTCAGCTATATGAGACAAGTCATGCTACAACAATAACCACTAAGCATATAATAAGAATAACATCCAACATGACATGCCAAAGTCTATGCCACAGATCTAGACAAGCTTCCTTTTGCATCACTATCACATGAAACATTTTACTCGTCTCCAACACCAATCAACTTATTTGAAACAACTCTCATAGATGGAAATAAATATGGACCAGAGATCTGATCATACATGAATAAAGAATACTAACAAGTTTTGAATAAAATTTGAGTGAAAGAACAAGAGCTAAACGCAGTACTAGCAAACTAGAACACTCGTAGAACAATAAGAGCGAAAACTAGAGCGTTCTATGCAATGAAAACGGAGTGTGTCTCTCTCCCACACAAGGATTCTAGGATACAACCATATGCTACAGCAAACAAAACAAAAAAATCAAAACAAAGACGATCCAAGAACAACACATAGTATATGAAACAATAAAAATATAGTGCATAGAAAGATGAGCTGTTGCTTTGTTGATGAAGAAGATGCCTTGGGCATCCCAAAGCTTTGACGCTTGTAACTCTTGGATATTTCTTGGGGTGACATGGGCATCCCCAAGCATGAGCTTTTGTCCATTCTTCATCTCATTACATCATTCTTCTCTCCCTACACTTGAAAACTTTCTTCATACAAAACTTCACACAATTCTTTATTAGCAGCATTAGTGCAATCAAAATAACAAATCGACTTGGGTTCAGTAATAACATATATCAAACATATATTAAAGCATTAGCTACTGTAGCAACTCTTCAAAAAGCTCTTTGCTCAAAAGAACTCAAAAAGAAAGAGATTAAGAGGCAAATGCAAATAGTGGCAGATATATGTCAAAACAGAACAACATGTAAAGATTGAGTTTTTTGAAAATCTTCTGTTTTTCAGATCGAAAAATGTTCAAGTAACGAAAGTTAGATAATAACATGGGCATATGCACAAAAATTGGCAGCTAAAAATTCAGGTCTGGCTGGGAATAAGAATTTTACGGTGACCACAGAGAATCTGTTTCAGGACAACAACTTCTTCAAATCTTACTTTCTTACTATTAGAGGCTATTCTTGGCACAAAAACGAAATAAAAATGATATGGAGAGATTATTACAGAGGTAATATTCCAAGACTCAACAAAAGAAAAATTACAGAAATAGAACATGAGTTATCTCCAAGAGTGCTTTTCCTTAACGCCTTTCAACTAGGCACAGTAGTTTGAGAAGATGCTCACATAAGAAATATAAATTGAAGCAAAAAAGAGCATCAAGGAGCAAATATGAAACAAATTTAAGTCTAACTCACTTACTATGCATAGGAATCTTGTACAGAAATAAATCCACAAAGAACAAAGTGACAAGCATAGGAAGATAAAACAAGAGTAACTTCAAAACTTTCAGCAGATAGAGAGGTTTTTAGTAACATGAAAACTTCTACAACCATATTTTCCTCTCTCATAGTAACTTTCAGTAGCATCATGAATAAACTCAACAATATAAATATCACATAAATATTCTTATCATGAGCCACATGCATAAAATAATTATTACTCCCCACATAAGCATAGTCATTCTTATTAATTGTAGTGGGAGAAAATTCAACAAAATAGCTATCATTATCATTCTCATCACCATAATCATCAAATATAGGAGACATATTGTAATAATAATTAATTTTCTTCTCAATAGTAGGTGGACTGAAAATAACATAATCATCATTGTAATCATCATATATTGGAGGCATAGTATCATCATAGCAAATTTCCTCCTCAAAAGCTAGGGAACTAAAAAGATCATTTTCATAAAAACTAGCTTCCCTAAGCTTAGACTTTTCCATAGCATTAGCAATAATGGTGTTCAAAGAATTCATACTAATAACATTGCTACCAGCATGCAAGTAAAGTTCCATAGGTTTTTAAATTTTCTCTTCAAACACCTCATGTACTAACTCAAGATAAATACTATAAAGCTCTCTAATTTTTGTTTTTATTTTTCATTAAGCCTAACTAGTGAAAATAAAAGTAAGAAACAAAAAGATGTAATTGCAGAATCTAAAGGAAATAACTTCGAGCACTCACCATCAACTAAAACACTTAGTAGCCAGAGGATGTGAGTACCTTTTACCTTACATCCCTGGCAACGGCACCAGAAAAGAGTTTGATGTCTACGCACGCTTCTATTCTTGTAGACAATATTGGGCCTCCAAGTGCAGAGGTTCGTAGAACAGCAGCAAGTTTTCCTTAAGTGGATCACCCAAGGTTTATCAAACTCAGGGAGGTAGAGGTCAAAGATATCCCTCTCAAGCAACCCTGCAATTACGATACAAGAAGTCTATTGTGTCCCCAACACACCCAATACACTTGTCTGGTGTATAGATGCACTAGTTCAGCGAAGAGATAGTGAAATACAAGTAATATGGATGATTGTGAGTGGTAATTGCAATCTGAAATAAAAATGGCAGCATGCAAACATGTAACAGAACTGGTTGTAAATGGTGTTTCAATGCTTAGAAATAAGGCCTATGGATCATACTTTCACCAGTGGACACTCTCAACAATGATACCATAATTGAATACATATATATTATCACTTCACTATGCTACTCTGAACCACTCTCCGGTTTGATATAAAACACAAATTCACTGCGTAGGGATGCATAAGCACTCCTTAAAGTTCGCATTCCCAATCTATGGACACCCCACGCTGTCACTTTGAGCATACAAAGATGGCACTAACTAGTCACCACAATTCATAAGTATTTCTGTAAATTAAGCATAAGAAACAAACTCGGTGTGCACACTGTCACCTTCACACCATTGGACAAGATGTCCCCGGAGATCAAAAAATAAAACCACTTGAGTAGAACAATTGTTGAAAAATAACATCTACCTATTCAACTAGATTACAAAGCTCATGATCATATAAAGATCATACATGGAGAGATAGATAGACCACATAGCTACCGGTAAAGCCCTCAGCCTCGGGGGAGAACTACTCACTCCTCATCATGGGAGTCAGCAACGGTGATGAAGATGGCAGTGGAGTCGACGGAGATGGCTCCAGGGGCAATTCCCTGTCCCGGCAGGGTGCCGGAACAGGGACTTCTGTCCCCCGGATCTTGTCTTCGGCGGCGGCGGTGTCGAGGGTACTCCTCGCCAATGCCCTCCGATAGGGGCTTAGGGTTGACGGAATCCTGTAAGCTGACACGAGACATCGGTTCACAGACAAGCGGGGAGAGCGATTTACCCAGGTTCGGGGCCCTCGATGAGGTAAAACCCTTACGTCCCGCCTGTCTGTTCTTGATTATGATGATAATGGGTTACAATGGGGTGCCGAATAGTTCGGCTGAGATCTCGTCGAGATGGCTGTTGCTAAGATGCCCTAGCTCTAAGCTTTCTCTGGCTAAGATTGATTGTGTCCCTCGGCAGCCCCTCTCCTGGCCTTTATATAGGAGGCTAGGTCTCAAGAGGTCTCACCGAGTACGACTAGGTTCTGACGTAGTTTTAGATCCGATCTTTCCTTGTTCGATCGGTTCCTTGTCTTGCCCGTCAAGGAACACTTACAGTGCGCCGATCCTGGTGGCCCATCTCGCCCGGGTGTCTTCATGGGCCTCCAATTAGTCAACACAGGATAGGGTAATGTGGGTTACTCGAAGGGTAGTGCCC
>NC_061512.1:118435468-118465762 GCF_022539505.1 Lolium rigidum
AGAAACTTGCACAACATCTTTTGTCCTACCAGCCGGTGGCAGCCGGGCCTCTAGGGAATCTACTGGAAATTAAGGCACTCCTTTTAATAGAGCACCGGAGCAAAGCATTAACACTCCATGAACACTTGTGATCCTCATATCACCGCCTTCCCCTTCGGTTGTCCCAATTTCTGTCACTTTGGGGCCTCGGGTTTCGGACAACAATACGTGTATACAACTTGCAGGTAAGATCATAAAACAATGAATATCATCATGAAAAAATAACATGTTCAGATCTGAGATCATGGCACTCGGGCCCTAGTGACAAGCATTAAGCATAACAAGTTGCAACAATATCATAAAAGTACCAATTACGGACACTAGGCACTATGCCCTAACAATCTTATGCTATTACATGACCAATCTCATCCAATCCCTACCATCCCCTTCAGCCTACAGCGGGGGAATTACTCACACATGGATGGGGGAAACATGGCTGGTTGATGGAGAGGCGTCGGTGGAGATGATGGCGATGATCTCCTCCAATTCCCCATCCCGGCGGAGTGCCAGAACGGAGTTTCTGGTCCCGAGATGGAGTTTCGCGACGGTGGCGGCGTACTGGATGTCTTCTGGCGATTTCTTCTTACTCACGTGCGTTTTTAGGTCGAAGGCAATAAGTAGTCCGAAGGAGGGCGTCGGGGGCCAGCCGAGGCGGCCACACAACAGGGCCCTCGGGCCCCCACCTGGCTTGCCCTTCTGGCTCCGTCAATATTCTGGGAAAATAGGACCTTTCCCATAAATTCCGAGGATTTTCCTGAAAGTTGGATTTCTGCACAAAAATGAGACACCAGAGCAATTCTGCTGAAAACAGCGTTAGTCCGTGTTAGTTGCATCCAAAATACACAAATCAGAGGCAAAACAATAGCAAAAGTGTTCGGGAAAGTAGATACGTTTTGGACGTATCAGTTAACCATAAGATCTATAATGGATATGGGGAAGTCCGCTGTACATTTTTCCTTTCGCATATCAACAGGCTTGATAGAGCCTGGCTGTGTGTTGGTGAACACGCAATAGTTTGGGATGGACTTAATCTCCCCATCCACCAGAATGAAGGGCGCTCTACCGTTTTTGATGGATTGTATCATGGTCAGGGATCGAGTGATCGAAGTGCAGGGATTCGTTGCATAGAAAACAAAAAATTTCCTACCGCGTAACGCAATCCAAGCCAAGATGCAATCTAGAAGACGGGAGCAACGAGGAGATGATCGAGACTCACCCTTGAAGATTTCCAAAGCCTACAAGATGAGGCTCTTGTTGCTGCGGTAGACGATCACTTGCCGCTTTCAAAAGCGCGTAGAAGATCTTGACGGTGCTACAATCGGGCAGCACCTCCGTACTCGGTCACACGTTCGGTGTTGATGAAGACGACGTCCTTCTCCCCGTTCCGGCGGGCAGCGGAAGTAGTAGCTCCTCCTTGAATCCGGCAGCACGACGGCGTGGTGGCGGTGGCGATGGAGATCTCCGGCGGAGCTTCTCTAAGCGTTGCGGGAGAGGGGGAGGAGTGGGGCGGCTAGGGTTTGGGGAGAGGGGGTGGCCGGCCTCTATGGGGTGCGGCCAGCTTGTGGCTTTGTGGTTGCCGGCCCCCTCCCCTTGGCCCCTCATTATATAGGTGGAACCCCCAAGTGTTGGACTACAAGTCTTCGAATAAGACCCCAACCCAAAACCTTCCATGTTGTAGGGAAACCTACCCAAGGTGGGACTCCGACCCAAGTGGGATTCCCACCCTTCCATGAGGCGGGGTGGCCGGCCCCCTTAGGTGGAGTCCACCTTGGACTCCCCCCTCTAGGGTTGGCCGGCCATGGGTGGTGGAGTCCCTCTGGGACTCCGCCTTCCAAAGTGATTTCTTCCGGACTTTTCTAGAACCTTCTAGAACCTTCCATAAATGCACCGGATCATTTTCAAACTTATAAAATGACTTCCTATATATGAATCTTATTCTCCGGACCATTCCGGAACTCCTCGTGATGTCCGGGGTCCCATCCGAGACTTCGAACAATACTTCGAACTCCATTCCATATTCAAGTTCTACTATTACAATATCAAACCTTAAGTGTGTCACCCTACGGTTCGTGAACTATGTGGACATGGGTGAGAACTCTCTCCGACCAATAACCAATAGCGGGATCTGGAGATCCATAATGGCTCCCACATATTCAACGATGAATTAGTGATCGAATGAACCATTCACATACGATACCAATTCCCTTTGTCACGCGATATTTTACTTGTCCGAGGTTTGATCATCGGTATCACTCTATACCTTGTTCAACCTCGTCTCCTGACAAGTACTCTTTACTCGTACCGTGGTATGTGATCTCTTATGAACTTATTCATATGCTTGCAAGACATTAGACGACATTCCACCGAGAGGGACCAGTGTATATCTATCCGTCATCGGGATGGACAAATCCCACTGTTGATCCATATGCCTCAACTCATACTTTCCGGATACTTAATCCCACCTTTATAACCACCCATTTACGCAGTGGCGTTTGATGTAATCAAAGTACCTTTCCGGTATAAGTGATTTACATGATCTCATGGTCGAAAGGACTAGGTAACTATGTATCGAAAGCTTATAGCAAATAACTTAATGACGTGATCTTATGCTACGCTTAATTGGGTGTGTCCATTACATCATTCATATAATGATATAACCTTGTTATTAATAACATCCAATGTTCATGATTATGAAACTAATCATCTATTAATCAACAAGCTAGTTAAGAGAGCTTACTAGGGACTCATTGTTGTTTACATAACACACATGTATCAATGTTCCGGTTAATACAATTATAGCATGGTATATAAACATTTATCATAAACATAAAGATATATAATAACCACTTTTATTATTGCCTCTTGGGCATATCTCCAACGAGTCTCCCACTTGCACTAGAGTCAATAATCTAGATTACATTGTAAGGTACCTAACACCCATGGCATTCGAGTGTTGGTCATGCTTTGCCCTAGGGAGAGCTTTAGTCAACGGATCCGCTACATTCGGATCGGTGTGTACTTTGCAAATTTTTACTTCTCCATCTTCGATGTACTCGCGAATCGAATGATAACGCAGCTTGATATGCTTCGGCCTCTTGTGTGACCTTGGTTCTTGTGCATTGGCGAAGGCACCCATGTTGTCACGGTAGATGACTAGTGGGTCCAATGCACTAGGAACCACACCGAGCTCTACAATGAACCTCTTCATCCATACCGCTTCGATGATGCCTGCGAAGCCGCTATGTACTCCGATTCTGTTGAAGACTTCGCCACCGTGCCATCGTTTCGAGCTTGCCCGACTTACTACGGCACCATTCAATATAAACACGTACCCGGATTGTGACTTAGAGTCATCGGGATCGGTGTTCGAACTTGCATCGGTGTAATCTGGTTACAACGAGCTCTTGGTCACCTCCATAACAAAGAAACATATCCTTAGTTCTTTTCAAGTACTTCAGGATATTCTTGACCGCTGTCCAGTGTTCCATTCCTGGATCACTTTGATATCTGCTAGTTAAACTAACAGCATGTGCTATATCCGTTCTAGTACATAGCATGGCATACATGATAGAGCCTACTGCCGAGGCATAGGGGATCTGAATCATCCTTTCTCTTTCTTCTGTCGTAGCCGGTCCTTGAGTCTTACTCAAGACCTTGCCTGGTAACATAGATAAGAATCCTTTCTTACTTTCGTCCATTCTAAACTTCTTTAGAATCTTGTCCAGGTATGTACTTTGTGATAGCCCTATTAGACGTCTTGATCTATCTCTATAAATCTTGATGCCTAATATATACGATGCTTCACCGAGGTCTTTCATTGAAAAACTACTATTCAAATAACCTTTTACACTGCTTAATAGTTCTATATCATTCCCAATCAATAATATGTCATCTACATATAATATCAGGAATGCTACAGAGCTCCCACTCACTTTCTTGTAAATACAGGCCTCTCCATGACACTTGTATAAACCCGAAGTCTTTGATCACCTTATCAAAGCGTCGGTTCCAACTTCTCGATGCTTGCTTCAGTCCATAAATTGAACGCTGAAGTTTGCATACTTTGTCGGCATTTTTAGGATTGACAAAACCTTTGGGTTGTACCATATACAACTCTTCCTCAATGTCTCCATTAAGGAACGCCGTTTTTACATCCATACGCCAAATCTCATAATCGAAAAATGCAGCTATTGCTAACAAAATCCTCACAGATTTTAGCTTCGCTACGAGTGAGAAAGTCTCATCGTAGTCAACACCTTGAATTTGTCGGAAACCCTTTGCGACAAGTCGAGTTTATAGACAGTAATATTACCATCAGCATCTGTTTTTCTCTTGAAGATCCATTTATTCTCGACAGCCTTGCGGCTATCAGGTAAGTCTACCAAAGTCCACACTTTGTTATCATACATGGATCCCATTTCGGATTCATGGCTTCTTGCCATTTGTTGGAATCTGGGCTCATCATCGCTTCTTCATACGTCGCAGGGTCTTCATCATTGTTGTCCACAATCATGACATTTAGACAAGGATCGTACCAATCAGGAGTGGCACGTTCCCTTGTCGATCTGTAAGGTTCAGCAGCTATCTCATTCGAAGTTTCATGATCATTATCATTAGCTTCCTCTGTTGCCGGTGTAGGCGGCACAGGAACAACTTCCGGTACTGCGCTACTCTGATCAACAAGTGAAGATTCATCAATCTCATCGAGTTCTACTTTTCTTCCGGTCACTTCTTTAGTGAGAAATTCTTTCTCAAGAAAGGTTCCGTTCTTAGCAACAAAGATTTTGCCTTCGGATCTGTGATAGAAAGTGTATCCTATAGTTTCCTTAGGGTATCCTATGAAGACGCATTTCTCCGCTTTGGGTTCTAGCTTGTCCGGTTGTAACTTTTTTACATAGGCTTCTGATGTCTACGGGTGCTTCTATTCTTGTAGACAGTGTTGGGCCTCCAAGAGCAGAGGTTTGTAGAACAGCAGCAAGTTTCCCTTAAGTGGATCACCCAAGGTTTATCGAACTCAGGGAGGAAGAGGTCAAAGATATCCCTCTCATGCAACCCTGCAACCACAAAGCAAGAAGTCTCTTGTGTCCCCAACACACCTAATAGGTGCACTAGTTCGGCGAAGAGATAGTGAAATACAGGTGGTATAAATAAGTATGAGCAGTGGCAACGGCACCAGAAAAGTGCTTTGCTGGCGTGTGGTTGATGGTGGTAATATGGTAGCAGTAGTAACGCAGTAAAACAGTAAACAAGCAGCGATAGCAGTATTTAGGAACAAGGCCTAGGGATCAGACTTTCACTAGTGGACACTCTCAACATTGATCACATAACAGAATAGATAAATGCATACTCTACACTCTCTTGTTGGATGATGAACCCATTGCGTAGGATTACACGAACCCTCAATGCCGGAGTTAACAAGCTCCACAATTCAATGTTCATATTTAAATAACCTTAGAGTGCATGAAAGATCAATTCGACTAAACCAAGTACTAACATAGTATGCACACTTGTCACCTTCACACTATGTAGGAGGAATAGATCACATCAATACCATCATAGCAATAGTTAACTTCATAATCTACAAGAGATCATAATCATAGCATACGCCAAGTACTAACACGGATGCACACATCTGTCACCATTACACCGTGCGGGAGGAATAAAACTACTTTAATAACATTGCTAGAGTAGCACATAGATAAATTGTGATACAAAACACATTGCAATCATAAAGAGATATAAATAAGCACTTCACTATGCTCTTCATAACGGTGAATAAGTATTACGTGAAATATAGCCTAAGAGACCCACACGGTGCACACACTCGTCACCTTTACACACGTGGGACAAGGAGTCTCCGGAGATCACATAAGTAAAACTCACTTGACTAGCATAATGACATCTAGATTACAAGCATCATCATATGAATCTCAATCATGTAAGGCAGCTCATGAGATTATTGTATTGAAGTACATAGGAGAGAGATGAACCACATAGCTACCGGTACAGCCCCGAGCCTCGATGGAGAACTACTCCCTCCTCATGGGAGCAGCGGCGGTGATGAAGATGGCGGTGGAGATGGCAGCGGTGTCGATGGAGAAGCCTTTCGGGGGCACTTCCCCGCTCCGGCGGGGTGCCGGAACGGAGACTCCTGTCCCCCGGATCTTGGCTTCGCGATGGCGGCGGCTCCGGAAGGTTTACGTGGGTTTCGTCGTTCGTAATAGGGTTTTCGCGACGGAGGCTTTAAATAGGCGGAAGGGCAGCCTCGGAGGGGGCACTGGGGCCACCACACCATAGGGCGGCGCGGCCCCCCTGCGGCCGCGCCGGGGTGTGGTGTGGGGCCCCCGGGGCTTCCCTACGGCGGCTCTCGGGTGTTCTGGATGGTTCCGGGAAAAATAGGAACCTGGGTCTTGATTTCGTCCGATTCCGAGAATATTTCGTTACTAGGATTTACGAAACCAAAAACAGCGAGAAAACGAGGACGGCACTTCGGCATCTTGTCAATAGGTTAGTTCGGAAAACGCATAAATATGACATATAATGTGCATAAAACATGTAGACATCATCAATAATATGGCATGGAACATAAGAAATTATCGATACGTCGGAGACGTATCAGCATCCCCAAGCTTAGTTACTGCTCGTCCCGAGCGAGGTAAAACGATAACAAAGATAATTTCTGAAGTGACATGCCATCATAAACTTGATCATATTGTAAACATATGTAATGAATGCAGCGATCAAAACAATGGTAATGACATGAGTAAACAAATGAATCATAAAGCAAAGACTTTTCATGAATAGTACTTCAAGACAAGCATCAATAAGTCTTGCATAAGAGTTAACTCATAAAGCAATAAATCAAAGTAAAGGTATTGAAGCAACACAAAGGAAGATTAAGTTTCAGCGGTTGCTTTCAACTTGTAACATGTATATCTCATAGATAATTGTCAACATAGAGTAATATAACAAGTGCAATATGCAAGTATGTAGGAATCAATGCACAGTTCACACAAGTGTTTGCTTCTTGAGGTGGAGAGAGATAGGTGAACTGACTCAACATAAAAGTAAAAAGAATGGTCCTTCAAAGAGGAAAGCATCGATTGCTATATTTGTGCTAGAGCTTTTATTTTGAAAACATGAAACAATTTTGTCAACGGTAGTAATAAAGCATATGAGTTATGTAAATTATATCTTACAAGTTGCAAGTCTCATGCATAGTATACTAATAGTGCCCGCACCTTGTCCTAATTAGCTTGGACTACCGGATCTTTGCAATGCACATGTTTTAACCAAGTGTCACAATGGGGTACCTCCATGCCGCTTTGTACAAAGGTCTAAGGAGAAAGCTCGCATTTTGGATTTCTCGCTTTTGATTATTCTCAACTTAGACATCCATACCGGGACAACATGGACAACGAGATAATGGACTCCTCTTAAATGCATAAGCATGTGGCAACAATTATTATTCTCATATGAGATTGAGGATATATGTCCAAAAGCTGAAACTTCCACCATGAATCATGGCTTTAGTTAGCGGCCCAATGTTCTTCTCTAACAATATGTATGCTCCAACCATAAAGGTGGTAGATCTCTCTTACTTCGGACAAGACGGACATGCATAGCAACTCACATGATATTCAACAAAGAGTAGTTGATGGCGTCCCCGAGGAACATGGTTATCGCACAACATGCAACTTAATAAGAGATAAAGTGCATAAGTACATATTCAATACCACAATAGTTTTTAAGCTATTTGTCCCATGAGCTATATATTGCAAAGGCGAATGATGGAAATTTAAAGGTAGCACTCAAGCAATTTACTTTGGAATGGCGGAGAAATACCATGTAGTAGGTAGGTATGGTGGACACAAATGGCATAGTGGTTGGCTCAAGTATTTTGGATGCATGAGAAGTATTCCCTCTCGATACAAGGTTTAGGCTAGCAAGGTTTATTAGAAACAAACACAAGGATGAACCGGTGCAGCAAAACTCACATAAAAGACATATTGTAAACATTATAAGACTCTACACCGTCTTCCTTGTTGTTCAAACTCAATACTAGAAATTATCTAGACTTTAGAGAGACCAAATATGCAAACCAAATTTTAGCATGCTCTATGTATTTCTTCATTAATGGGTGCAAAGTATATGATGCAAGAGCTTAAACATGAGCACAACAATTGCCAAGTATCCCATTATCCAAGACATTATAGCAAATACCACATGTATCATTTTCCAATTCCAACCATATAACAATTTAACGAAGCAGTTTCAACCTTCGCCATGAAAATTAAAGGCTAAGAACACATGTGTTCATACGAACCAGCGGAGCGTGTCTCTCTCCCACGCAAGCATTTATTCAAACAAAAACAAAAACAAAAGCACACAGACGCTCCAAGTAAAGTACATAAGATGCGGCCGAATAAAAATATAGTTTCAAGAGAAGGAACCTGATAATTTGTCGATGAAGAAGGGGATGCCTTAGGCATCCCCAAGCTTAGACGCTTGAGTCTTCTTATAATATGCAGGGGTGAACCACCGGGGCATCCCCAAGCTTAGAGCTTTCACTCTCCTTGATCATATTGCATCATACTCCTCTCTTGATCCTTGAAAACTTCCTCCACACCAAACTCGAAACAACTCATTAGAGGGTTAGTGCACAATGAAAATTCACATGTTCAGAGGTGACACAATCATTCTTAATACTTCTGGACATTGCATAAAGCTACTGGACATTAATGGATCAAAGAAATTCATCCAACATAGCAAAAGAGGCAATGCAAAATAAAAGGCAGAATCTGTCAAAACAGAACAGTCCGTAAAAATGGATTTTATTAGGGCACCAGACTTGCTCAAATGAAAATGCCCAAATTGAATGAAAGTTGCGTACATATCTGAGGATCATGCACGTAAATTGGCTTAATTTTCTGAGCTACCTACAGGGAGGTAGACCCAGATTCGTGACAGACAAAGAAATGCTGGAACTGCGCAGTAATCCAAATCTAGTACTTACTTTACTATCAAAGACTTTACTTGGCACAACAAAACACAAAACTAAGATAAGGAGAGGTTGCTACAGTAGTAAACAACTTCCAAGACACAAATATAAAACAAAGTACTGTAGCAAAATAACACATGGGTTATCTCCCAAGAAGTTCTTTCTTTACAGCCGTTAAGATGGGCTCAACAGTTTTAATGATGCACTCGCAAGAAATAGTAGTTGAAGCAAAAGAGAGCATCAAAAGGCAAATTCAAAACAAATTTAAGTCTAACATGCTTCCTATGCATAGGAATCTTGTAAATAAACAAGTTCATGAAGAGCAAAGTGACAAGCATAGGAAGATAAAACAAGTGTAGCTTCAAAAATTTCAGCACATAGAGAGGTGTTTTAGTAACATGAAAATTTCTACAACCATATTTTCCTCTCTCATAATAACTTTCAGTAGCATCATGAGCAAACTAAACAATATAACTATCACATAAAGCATTCTTATCATGAGTCTCATGCATAAAATTATTACTCTCCTCATAAGCATAATCAATTTTATTAGTTGTAGTGGGAGCAAATTCAACAAAGTAGCTATCATTATTATTCTCATCAAGTGTAGGAGGCATAGTATAATCACAACAAAATTTACTCTCCATAGTAGGTGGCACCAAAAGACCACTATCATTATAATCATCATAAATAGGAGGCAAAGTATCATCAAAAAAAAATTTCTCCTCAATGCTTGGGGGACTAAAAAGATCATGAAAACCAGCTTCCCCAAGCTTAGAACTTTCTATATTATTATCAACAATGGTGTTCAAAGCGTTCATACTAATATTACTACCAGCATGCAAATAAGATTCCATAGGTTTTTTAATTTTCGCATCAAACCATCCATGTCTTAAATCAGGAAATAGAATAAGATGCTCATTGTTGTCCATTATGCCAAACTAGTGTAAACAAGAAACAAAAAGATGCAATTGCAGGATCTAAAGGAAATAGCTTCGAGCACAAACACAATGGAGCCAGAAAAGTACTGTTACCTGGAACCGGAGTATGAGTGCCTTTTTACCTTTCCTCCCCGGCAACGGCGCCAGAAAAGTGCTTGATGTCTACGGGTGCTTCTATTCTTGTAGACGAGTGTTGGGCCTCCAAGAGCGAGAGGTTTGTAGAACAGCAGACAAGTTTCCCTTAAGTGGATCACCCAAGGTTTATCGAACTCGGGGAGGAAGAGGTCAAAGATATCCCTCTCATGCAACCCCGCAACCACAAAGCAAGAAGTCTCTTGTGTCCCCAACACACCTAATAGGTGCACTAGTTCGGCGAAGAGATAGTGAAATACAGGTGGTATAAATAAGTATGAGCAGTGGCAACGGCACCGAGAAAAGTGCTTTGTCGGCGTGTGGTTGATGGTGGTAATATGGTAGCGTAGTAACGCAGATAAAACGAGTAAACAAGCAGCGATAGCGATATTTAGGAACAAGGTCTAGGGATCGGACTTTCACTAGTGGACACTCTCAACATTGATCACATAACGAGAATAGATAAATGCATACTCTACACTCTCTTGTTGGATGATGAACACATTGCGTAGGATTACACGAACCCTCAATGCCGGAGTTAACAAGCTCCACAATTCAATGTTCATATTTAAATAACCTTAGAGTGCATGAAAGATCAATTCGACTAAACCAAGTACTAACATAGTATGCACACTCGTCACCTTCACACTATGTAGGAGGAATAGATCACATCAATACCATCATAGCAATAGTTAACTTCATAATCTACAAGAGATCATAATCATAGCATACGCCAAGTACTAACACGGATGCACACACTCGTCACCATTACACCGTGCGGGAGGAATAAAACTACTTTAATAACATTGCTAGAGTAGCACATAGATAAATTGTGATACAAAACACATTTCAATCATAAAGAGATATAAATAAGCACTTCACTATGCTCTTCATAACGAGTGAATAAGTATTCACGTGAAATATAGCCTAAGAGACCCACACGGTGCACACACTTGTCACCTTTACACACGTGGGACAAGGAGTCTCCGGAGATCACATAAGTAAAACTCACTTGACTAGCATAATGACATCTAGATTACAAGCATCATCATATGAATCTCAATCATGTAAGGCAGCTCATGAGATTATTGTATTGAAGTACATAGGAGAGAGATGAACCACATAGCTACCGGTACAGCCCCGAGCCTCGATGGAGAACTACTCCCTCCTCATGGGAGCAGCAGCGGTGATGAAGATGGCGGTGGAGATGGCAGCGGTGTCGATGGAGAAGTCTTTCGGGGGCACTTCCCCGCTCCGGCAGGGTGCCGGAATAGAGACTCCTGTCCCCCAGATCTTGGCTTCGCGATGGCGGCGGCTCTGGAAGGTTTCTGTGGGTTTCGTCGTTCGTAATAGAGTTTTCGCGACGGAGGCTTTAAATAGGCGGAAGGGCAGCCTCGGAGGGGGCCTGGGGCCACCACACCATAGGGCGGCGCGGCCCCCCCTCTGGCCGCGCAAGGGTGTGGTGTGGGGCCCCCAGGGCTTTCCTCTGGCGGCTCTCGGGTGTTCTGGATGGTTCCGGGAAAAATAGGAACCTGGGTCTTGATTTCGTTCGATTCCGAGAATATTTCGTTACTAGGATTTCTGAAACCAAAAACAGCAGAAAACAGGAACTGGCACTTCGGCATCTTGTCAATAGGTTAGTTCCGGAAAACGCATAAATATGACATATAATGTGCATAAAACATGTAGATATCATCAATAATGTGGCATGGAACATAATAAATTATCGATACGTCGGAGACGTATCAGCTTCGCAACCCCAAACTTTAAGGAACGACAGCTTAGGTTTCTTATTAAACCATAATTCATACGGTGTCGTTTCAACGGATTTTGATGGTGCTCTATTTAAAGTGAATGCGGCTGTCTCTAATGCATAACTCCAAAATGATAAAGGCAAATCGGTAAGAGACATCATAGAACGAACCATATCTAAGAGAGTTCGATTACGACGTTCGGACACACCGTTTCGTTGAGGTGTTCCCGGCGGTGTCAATTGTGAAAGTATTCCGCATTTCTTTAAATGCATGCCAAACTCATAACTCAGATATTCACCTCCGCGATCGGATCGTAGAAATTTAATCTTCTTGTTACGTTGATTTTCTACTTCACTTTGGAATTCCTTAAACTTCTCGAAAGTTTCGGATTTATGTTTCATGAAATAGATATACCCATATCTACTCAGATCATCCGTGAAGGTTAGAACATAACGATAACCACCGCGCGATGCTACACTCATTGGTCCGCACACATCGGTATGTATGATTTCCAATAAGTCAGTAGCTCGCTCCATAATACCAGAGAATGGAGTCTTAGTAATTTTTCCCATTAGACATGCTTCGCATCTATCAAGTGACTCAAAGTCAAGTGATTCAAGTAATCCATCGGTATGGAGTTTCTTCATGCGTTTCCCTCCAATATGACCAAGACGACAGTGCCACATATAAGTAGAATTATCATTCAATTTAATTCGCTTAGCATCAATGTTATGTATATGTGTATCACTACTATCGAGATCTAACAGAAATAAGCCATTCTTTTAGGTGCTCGACCATAAAAGATATTATTCATAAAAATAGAACAACCATTATTCTCAGACTTGAATGAATAACCGTCTTGCATTAAACAAGATCCAGATATAATGTTCATGGTCAACGCGGGTACAAAATAACAATTATTGAGGCTTAAAACTAATCCCGAAGGTAGATGTAGAGGAAGTGTGCCGACAGCGATCACATCGACTTTGGATCCATTTCCAACGCGCATCGTCACTTCATCCTTTAATAGTCTTCGTTTATTCTTTAGTTCATGTTTCGAGTTACAAATATGAGCAACCGAACCAGTATCAAATACCCAGGTACTAGTACGAGAACCAGTAAGATAAACATCTATAACATGTTGTTATCACCATAATTTGACCGAGTCAGAGGTGGGCCGCGATCAAGATGGACTTGAAGATATATACATGGAAGAAATACGTGAATCGGCCTTTTATACCAAGTTGGGCTTGTTTGCCCACGTATCTGTAACATATTAGATCGCATCTTAGTTTAGAAGTTAGAATCTTACTCGTGCACGGTTTGGTGCACGCCCACATTAGAAAGTCCGCTGGACTATAAATATGTACCTAGGGTTTATGGAATAAACAACAACCAACGTTCAACCACAAACAAATCTCGGCGCATCGCCAACCCCTTCGTCTCGAGGGTTTCTACCGGTAAGCACCATGCTGCCTAGATCGCATCTTGCGATCTAGGCAGCACAAGCCTGCCCACGTTGTTCATGCGTTGCTCGTGCTGAAGCCTTTTTGATGGCGAGCAACGTAGTTATCTTAGATATGTTAGGGTTAGCATTGTTCTTCATATTACATGCTTTCGTAGTGCAACCCTTGCATGTCTAGCCGCCCTTACACCTATCTTAGGTGTAGGGGCGGCACCCGCTTGATCATAGTTTAGTAGATCTGATCCGTTACGGTTGCTCCTTGTTCATCAAGGATTAGTTTAACATCCGCAATAGTTAGGCCTTACAAAGGGTTGGAGGATCCAGCGGCGTGTAGGGTGGCGTTTGCTAGCCCTAGAAAGGATGTTCCGGGGATCAACCTCGTGTTGGTTTTTAGGCCCTGTCTAGGATCGGCTTACGGTCACCGTGCGCGAGCGCGAGGCCCAATCGTGAGTAGGATGATCCGATTATGCGGTGAAAACCCTAAATCGTCGTAGATCTAATTAGCTTTACCTTGATCAAGCAGGACCACCATATATTCGGACACCTTGTCTGAACCATGGGTGGATCGGCTCTTTGAGCCGATTCACAGGATAACCTGAGAGCCGATCGAGGCTCGTATTTAATGTTTACGTGTGTGCCCTGCAGGAAACTAAGCGAGGCATCATCCACACCTTCCTGACCAGGTATAGGTCAGGTGGCACGCCCTTGTGATAAACATCGGACGTGCGACCGAGGAGGCTTTGCGGGCCGTCGCTCTGAGGGACTGGGGCCAGCCGCAGCCCTAGTTGTTCCCGGCTCTACCGTGCTGACCGTCTCTGCCCGCCAGGGGGTTTCTGACGTCAACACATTCTGGCACGCCCGGTGGGACGGCATAAACCCGATGAGGAGGAGCACGAGCGTTGTGCCAAGGAAAAGGCAAGGGAGCAAGACGACGAGGACAGGCACTGGGATTGTCCCTTCTTCAGGCACTGCTGGGATTCAGGAATGAGCCGATTGCCAACAATCGGCAATTGCCCGGAATGCAACCGGAAGAAGAAGGAGGCAGCCAACGTGTCCGTGTTCGAGCGCTTAGGACCTCTCCCGCCACAGAGCAAACGAGCTGAGTCCCCTCGGTTGAAAGATCTCGAAGATTCAGGAGACGAGGGAGAAGAAGAAAACAGGTATCACCGGCCAAGGTGGTGCCCTGATGGGCTCAGCCGTTCCCAGAAACGCAGGGTTCAACGATTGCGCGGCCTGGAAGAAGCCGAGAGGTTATACTTGCATACATTGAGGAAGGAAAGGCCTGATCTGGCTGCGAAGGTTCAGCGAACCCTGGATGAAGAGGGTCGTCCACGGAAAATGGAGTGGCGCCCCAAGCAAAGGAAAGCCGATGATGAAACATCGGCTGGCACGAACATGGTGCTCGTTCTTCCGACAAAGCTTAGCGCTCCACGATTACACGATGCACTCAAGGTGGGCGACAGACAAGCGCACCAACATGATAAAGTCAGAGATTGGGCTGGTTTTATCTACCGGCCTGAACGAGTAGCAAGAGCACGTCAATGAGCAAACGTGGCGAGGCTGATCCTTGTGATCGGCCCCAAAAATTATACGAAGGGACATTACAAAACCTTCATCGAACAGGCAACGTGGAGGCCGATTCCAGCAATCGGCCAAAATTATCCTCACCATCCATTCTGCCTGGGTTCAACATGTTATCCAACAGAGCCGATACCATCAATTCTCTTGACAGAATCGGCTCGGGGGGGCACCCAGGTGGATAAAACACGAGGATATCCAGTAGAAGTAGCTCATCCTTTGGTGATGGGTATTGGAGTGTGGGGGCCGATGCATAAGTCGGCCGTAAAAAAATTTCGAAAAATTTTGAGCACAGCCGATGCAGCAGACATCGACTTGAGGATATGAAAGCCGATGCATGGCCATCGACTCAAGAGGAGTAACTGCTACGTTCAGAGGGTCAATGGAGCACGAAGGGAGATTTTAATGGAAGAACTCCTCAATGGAGTAGTTTAAGGGCTCAGATCCTCTCTTCAAGAACAATGCCAAGAGCAGCCTGGACGTGCAGATCAGGTCAAGGACGGATTGCATAGATCCACCAAAGGAAAGGAGCCGATCTAGCCGGCAAGGTGCAGGAAGAACTGAAGAAGCTCGGGGGCAGCTCCCCTTGAAGGCTCTCTGCCCTGGGAAGCCGATTTATGTTCAAATCGGTTGGTTCTGCATAAAAGGCTCCCTCGGGCATAATCAAGCCCAGGTCCATACAGCTAATTTGCGTATCCTCGTCTCTGTTTTGCCTTGGCTGAGGCTCGGGGGGCAAACAGGCCTGGTAGGTGCCCTATTTTTGAGAGTCGATTGGAGTTACCTCGGCTGTTACTGCATTATGATCTTCTCAGGGAGGAACTGGGAAGGAAGAGCCGTCGTTTGGTACGAGGTTTGGACCGTGCTGGTGCTGCAAGAAAAGGAAGAGACTGGTTTCTCAAATTAGCCGATGAACAGTCATCGGCTGCGGGATTGCAAAACGCCACGGTCGAGAAAAACAATAATAGCCCGATTCGTTACTATCGGTCTTGGTGTGGCAAGCGGGAGGATGGAAATTGGATTAATGAAAGGAGAAATTGGAAGAACAATTCTCATTAATTCAAAAGAGCGGCTTTACAAGAAGAGCCGATGGCTCTCAAAAGAGGGATCTGGTGCCTAGTGCACTGCTGCCGCTAGTCCTACTCTACTAGTCGTCGCTGTCCTCATCATCGCCGTCGTCGAGGTCGTCGGCGCTGCTCCCGGGAAGCTCCTCGCCGCTGCTGCCCCAGCCGTCGGCCGGAGCTTCCTCCTCCTCCTCGTCATCATCATCATCCTCGCTATCCGCCCGAGCTGCGGAAGCGCTTCGTTGGAGGATACCCGGCGGAGGAGGAGGAATCATCTTCCTCCTCCTCATCTTCTTCTTCCTCGTCGTCATCGTTGTCCTCGCTGTCCGCCCACATGCGGGAGCGCTTCTTCGGCGGAAGCCCGGCGGAGGGGAGGCCTTGGTCCTCTCCGCTTCTCCTCCTTTCTTCTCCTTGCCGGAGGAGATGGGGTTCGCCCGGAGCGGGGATCGTCCTCTTCCTTGTTCTTCGGCGACGGTTGGAGAGAGAGGCCTGAAGCGGAGGAGGAAGAGGAAGACATGGCTGCAGGGGAGAAGGGTTTTTTGGTTTGGTGAATAGAGCAGAGAAAGGGGATGGAGTGGTGAACCGTTTGGCACAGATAAATAAAGAGAGTGTAGTGGAGATTTAATGCCATGACGGTTCTCGAGGTGTGATGCTGAAATTGTCAATTCATACAGAGAAGCCCAGGAGGCGAGGCGTAATGATGGAAGATTCTGCGGCAGTTCTGCTCTGCCACGACATGACCCGACGAAAGAAAGCGTAATGATTTTGGAAATATCATTTCCAAAACCAGGGGGGCATGTGTTATCACCAGAATTTGACCGAGTCAGAGGTGGGCCGCGATCAAGATGGACTTGAAGATATATACATGGAAGAAATACGTGAATCGGCCTTTTATACCAAGTTGGGCTTGTTTTCCCACGTATATGTAACATATTAGATCGCATCTTAGTTTAGAAGTTATAATCTTACTCGTGCACGGTTTGGTGCACGCCCACATTAGAAAGTCCCCTGGACTATAAATATGTACCTAGGGTTTATGGAATAAACAACAACCAACGTTCAACCACAAACAAATCTCGGCGCATCGCCAACCCCTTCGTCTCGAGGGTTTCTACCGGTAAGCACCATGCTGCCTAGATCGCATCTTGCGATCTAGGCAGCGACAAGCCTGCCCACGTTGTTCATGCGTTGCTCGTATCGAAGCCTTTTTGATGGCGAGCAACGTAGTTATCTTAGATATGTTAGGGTTAGCATTGTTCTTCATATTACATGCTTTCGTAGTGCAACCCTTGCATGTCTAGCCGCCCTTACACCTATCTTAGGTGTAGGGGCGGCACCCCGCTTGATCATAGTTTAGTAGATCTGATCCGTTACGGTTGCTCCTTGTTCATCAAGGATTAGTTTAACATCCGCAATAGTTAGGCCTTACAAAGGGTTGGAGGATCCAGCGGCGTGTAGGGTGGCGTTTGCTAGCCCTAGAAAGGATGTTCCGGGGATCAACCTCGTGTTGGTTTTTAGGCCCTGTCTAGGATCGGCTTACGGTCACCGTGCGCGAGCGCGAGGCCCAATCGTGAGTAGGATGATCCGATTATGCGGTGAAAACCCTAAATCGTCGTAGATCTAATTAGCTTTACCTTGATCAAGCAAGACCACCATTTATTCGGACACCTTGTCTGAACCATGGGTGGATCGGCTCTTTGAGCCGATTCACAGGATAACCTGAGAGCCGATCGAGGCTCGTATTTAATGTTTACGTGTGTGCCCTGCGGAGAAACTAAGCGAGGCATCATCCACACCTTCCCGGCCGGGTATAGGTCGGGTGGCACGCCCTTGTGATAAACAGCGGACGTGCGACCAGGAGGCTTTGCGGGCCGTCGCTCTGAGGGACTGGGGCCAGCCGCAGCCCTAGTTGTTCCCGGCTCTACCGTGCTGACCGTCTCTGCCCGCCAGGGGGTTTCTGATGTCAACACATGTATATCAGATATACCTTCTTTCTTCTTCTTGACAAGGCCACTCTTCAGATCCGCCAAATACTTGGAGCAATTACGCTTCCAGTGTCCCTTCTCCTTGCAGTAATAGCACTCGAGCATCGGGCTTAGGGCCGGTCTTAGGTTTCATAGGAGGCGTGGCAGCTTTCTTGCCACCCTTCTTGAATTTTCCCTTAGACTTGCCCTCGTTTCTTGAAACCGGTGGTCTTGTTGACCATCAACACTTGGTGCTCTTTCTTGATCTCAATCTCAGCAGATTTCAGCATGGCGAAGAGTTCGGGTAACTCTTTGTTCATGTTCCGCATATTGTAGTTCATCACAAAGTTCTTGTAACTAGGTGGCGATGATTGAAGGACACGATTAATACCTAGTCTCGTTAGGAATCACTATTCCCGGATCACCGAGTTTCTTCGCATGCCCGGTCATGGCGAGCATGTGCTCACTAACGGAGCTGCCTTCTTCCATCATGCGAGTCGAAGAAGTGTTTCGATGCTTCATAGCATTCCACGGCCGCATGAGTTTCAAATATAGCTTTCAGCTCATTGACCAACTCATGAGGATCGTGGTGCTCAAAACGTTTTTGAAGGTCGGCTTCCGGATCGCATAGGATGGCACACTCGAACTTGAGAGTACCGAGTTTTCCGAGTCTCGTAAACATTCTTTACTTCATCGGTTTCAGTTTCGCGGGAGGGTCACCTAGCGGTGCATCAAGCACATATTGCGGATTTCCGCCAGCGAGGAAGATCCTCACATGACGGAACCAGTCGGTGAAGTTGCTACCGTTGCTCTTAAGCTTTTCTTTCTCTAGGAACTGGTTAAAATTTATTGGGGACGCCATATCTACAACATATATTTGCAATAGTTTAGACTAATGTTTATGACAAATTGAGTTCAAATTTTAATTCAACAAAATTAAAAATCTAGGTGAACTCCCACTCAAAACAATATCCCTCGCATTGTCTTAGTGATCACACGAACCAAATCCACTACATCAAGCCCGATCATCACGAGACGAGATGTAACTTCAATGGCGAACACTCAAAGTGTTCATCATATCAATCATATGATTCATGCTCTACCTTTCGGTATCACGTGTTCCGAGACCATGTCCGTACATGCTAGGCTCGTCAAGGCCACCTTAGTATCCGCATGTGCAAAACTGGCTTGCACCCATTGTATGCACTTGTTGATTCTATCACACCCGATCATCACGAGATGCTTCGAAACGACAAGTCTTGGCAACGGTGCTGCTAAGGATGAACAATTTATTATCTTGATATTTTAGTGAGAGGGATCATCTTATAATGCTACCGTCGCGATCTAAGCAAAATAAGATGCATAAAAGGATTAACATCACATGCAGTTCATATGTGATATGATATGGCCCTTTTGTCTTTGCGCCTTTGATCTTCATCTCCAAAGCACGGACATGATCTCAATCATCAACGGGCATGATCTCCATCATCGTCGGCGTAGCGTCAAGGTCAATGGCGTCGTCTTCATGATTGTTCTCCCATGTAGCAACTATTACAACTTCTTTGAAATACTACTCAACATGAAATTTAAAGACAACCATAAGGCTCCCGCCGGTTGCCACAATACAATAATGATCATCTCATACATATTCATCATCACATTATGGCCATATCACATCACCAAACCCTGCAAAAACAAGTTAGACGTCTCTAATTTGGTTTGCATATTTTACGTGGTTTAGGGTTTTCGAGTAAGATCTAATCTACCTACGAAAATGAACCACAACGGTGATACTAGTGTTGTCAATAGAAGAGTAAATTGAATCTTCACTATAGTAGGAGAGACATACACCCGCAAAGCCACTTATGCAATACAAGTTGCATGTCGAGCGTGGAGCAAATCTCATGAACGCGGTCATGTAAAGTTAGCCCGAGCCGCTTCATCCCACTATGCCACAAAGATGCAAAGTACTCAAACTAAAGACAACATAAGCATCAACGCCCACAAAACCATTGTGTTCTACTCGTGCAACCATCTATGCATAGACACGGCTCCGATACCACTTGCAGGGATTCATTGCATAGAAAACAAAAAATTCCTACCGCGAGAACGCAATCCAAGCCAAGATGCAATCTAGAAGACGGGAGCAACGAGGAGATGATCGAGACTCACCCTTGAAGATTTCCAAAGCCTACAAGATGAGGCTCTTGTTGCTGCGGTAGACGATCACTTGCCGCTTTCAAAAGCGCGTAGAAGATCTTGACGGTGCTACAATCGGGCAGCACCTCCGTACTCGGTCACACGTTCGGTGTTGATGAAGACAACGTCCTTCTCCCCGTTCCAGCGGGCAGCAGAAGTAGTAGCTCCTCCTTGAATCCGGCAGCACGACGGCGTGGTGGCGGTGGCGATGGAGATCTCCGACGGAGCTTCGCTAAGCGTTGCGGGAGAGGGAGAGGAGTGGGGCGGCTAGGGTTTCACTAGTAGGAAAAGCCTCATCAGTGGCGCACGAAAAATGGATTCTGTGGCGCATGGGAGGTGCACCACAGAAACGTCGCCACAAAAATAAGGTTTCTGTGGCGCACCTGCTCATGCGCCACGTAATTGAGGTTTCCGTGGCGCACGTGTTCTTAGGTGCGCCACGTAAAAGCGTGCGCCACGGAATTGGATTTTAGTGCGCCACGGAATTTGCTTGTATTATACACGATTTTGTGCTGCCTGCTATACACATACACATGCGATTTATAGACAGCAATACGGATACACGTATACACAGAGTTATATACAAGCAACATTCAGATATAATATAAATATCATGTACATTGCACGGATATAACATAGACATCATCATCACATTACTTAGAGCCCGATCGAGATACATATATAGTGGCAAGTGTCAAATGTTTTGCATACAACTCTTAATTCATACAAAATTCACAATTTCGAGATACAAAGTAGTCTTCATCCGGTTCCTCCTTTGCTCCGTCATCTCTACCCACCAGGCTCGCTTGCATCGGGGTCCTTCATCCGAGTTCCTACTATGATGAAAATGGAAGAAAGTGAGACCAACAAGTCCGATGCACAAGAGAAATGGAATAAATGCCTCATACATTGTTGGTCAACACAAATATTAACATTCGAGGACGGTGTAAGTGAGACCAAGTCCGATGCACAAGAGATTGATATTTGTGCTATCTTACCAGAGCTCACTTACGCCGCCCCGAGTGTACGGTGACCAAACATTTTAATCATCGGCATTTTGAAAATGTCAAAGCAAATGGAATGACAAAATGGAATAAGTGCCTCATACATTGTTGGTCAACACAAATATTAACATTTAGGGATGGCGTAAGTGAGACCAAGTCCGATGCACAAGAGATTGATATTTGTGCTATCTTACCAGGCTCACTTACGCCACCCCCAAGTGTACGGTGACCAAGATTTTAATCATCGGCATTTTGAAAATACCAAAGCAAATGGAATGACAAGGGCCTCATACTTTGTTGGTCGAAACAAATATTAACATTCCGGGACGGAGTTAGCGAGCCAGGTAGGATGCACAAGAGATTGATATTTGTGCAATCACACGAGGCTCACTAACACCGCCCCGAGTGTACGGTGACCAAGCATTTTAATCATCGGCATTTTGAAAATCTCAAAGCAAATGGAATGACAAAATGGAATAAGTGCCTCATACATTGTTGGTCAACACAAATATTAACATTTAGGGATGGTGTAAGCGAGGCCGGGTAGGATGCACAAGAGATTGATATTTGTGCTATCTTACCGGGCTCACTTACGCCACCCCGAGTGTACGGTGACCAAACATTTTAATCATCGGCATTTTGAAAATCTCAAAGCAAATGGAATGACAAAATAGAATATGTGCCTCATACATTGTTGGTCAACACAAATACTTTGCAGAAGGGCCCCCTTTCCCCGGTCGGCGTTCCGTCAACGGGTGCTTGACGACACAACAACGCCGATCTCGCATCTCCGGCGCGGAACCACGCCGATCCCTCGCTGTCCGGCTGAACGAGTCCTTGATGCAAAGACCGTGCCGGCCTGCCCAGCATTATGCCGGGCCGTGTTGCCGCGCTTCAAGCCGTGTGTCCCGCGCCTCGCACTGTTCGCCTTCTTGCCGGTGAACCAATAGGCTGATCGTTGGAATAAGGAAACCGATGACAGCCGGTCGCAAGATTAAAT
Source organism: Lolium rigidum (assembly GCF_022539505.1). Taxonomy (NCBI): domain Eukaryota; kingdom Viridiplantae; phylum Streptophyta; class Magnoliopsida; order Poales; family Poaceae; genus Lolium; species Lolium rigidum. Next base: position 118,457,607 of record NC_061512.1, read on the forward strand.
TGCGATCGGCCGTCATCGGCTTCCTTATTCCAACGATTAGTCTATTCGTTCACCGGGCAAGAAGGCGAAGAGTGCAGGGCGCATGATCGACACGGCCCGAAGCGCGACAACGAGGGTCGGCATGATGCTAGGGAGGCTGGCACCGTCTTGGCATTAAGGACTCGTTCACGTACTCGGACGGCGAGAGAAGAAAAGTGGTGCTGCACCGGAGAGGCATGTCGGCGTTGTTGTCTCATCAAGGACTCGTTCACGGAACGGCGGCCAGGGAAAGGGGGGCTCGTCTACAAAGTATATTGCGGCGTATAGGTGACCAAACAATTTAATCATCGGCACTAAAATGGAAGAAAGGCCAATGCAATTAAGAAGTAGCTAGTATGAACTAAATGGAATGCCTCATACTTTGTTGGTCGAAACAAATATGAACATCCCGGGATGGCGTTAGTGAGGCCAGGTAGGATGCACAAGAGATTGATATTTGTGCCATCACACCGGGCTCACTAGCGACACCCCGAGTGTACTGATTGACCGAACATTCTAATCATCGGCACTAAAATGGAAGAAAGAGCCAAGTGGTATCAACTAAATGGAATGCCTCATACTTTGTTGGTCGAAACAAATATTAACATCCAGGGATGGAGTAAGTGAGGCCAGGTAGGATGCACAAGATATTGATATTTGTGCCATCACACCAAGCCTCACTTGCTCCACCCCGAGTGTACGAGTGATCGACCAACCATCTAATCATCGACAAGTAAATCACTTGGGGTAATGTTAAAATGTTTGTCTCCATATTTGGGAGACATTTTTAATATTGGAGTCTAGCTAATGGAAATCAAGAACTAGTCTTGATCTCCAAATGGTGATTAGAGGGAATTTATTCATCTTAAGCAACATTAGGGACAAATGGGATCATGCAAGGGACTTGGGTCATTTGGATCATAAGGCATCAATTAAGGAGGCAACCAGGGACAAAGGGAAACATTTGATGATCCATTATCATAGGCAACAAAGCAGCAACTTTTTCCCCTCTAATCTAGCTAGAGTCCTTAAAAGAAATCCATCATAAGCATGGTCAAATACACATATATAGCATGGGGCAGATGCTCCAAAGGGATTATATATTCATCACTTGGTAATTTGGAGAGCAAACAAGCAAGTAGCCATATCACTCAATCCAATAATATAGTAATTTGGATCATAAGGCATCAATTAAGGAGGCAACCAGGGACAAAGGGAAACATTTGATGATCCAAGTAAGTGCATGACACTTTGAGCTACCCAAGAATAAAGGCCAACAAGTGGATAAACATCTGCTCAACCATTTCTTGCACTAGAGGAAAAGTAACCAACATTGAAACTTGAATAGTCAAGTGACACTACAAGCAGCTCACACACACATGCAAACACATGTGTTGACAAGTAACTAAACAAGCAGAAGAACACCACCAGATATTCATGGGTACTTAGGATCAGTAGGGAATTGATAAAGTACGGTGAGGAGCAAGCATACCATCGAAACTGTCAATTTGAGAGAAATAACATTGGGGTAATGTTAAAATGTTTGTCTCCATATTTGGGAGACATTTTTAATATTGGAGTCTAGCTAATGGATATCAAGAACTAGTCTTGATCTCCAAATGGTGATTAGAGGGAATTTATTCATCTTAATTAAGCAACATTAGGGACAAATGGGATCATGCAAGGGACTTGGATCATTTGGATCATAAGGCATCAATTAAGGAGGCAACCAGGGACAAAGGGAAACATTTGATGATCCATTATCATAGGCAACAAATCAACAATCTTTTTCCCCTCTAATCTAGCTAGAGTCCTTAAAAGAAATTCTACTTAAAATGAAGTAGCTCTCTGTTGGTATTGGTTACCAACAGAACTCAAGCCACTACTTGATCTTACTAATTCAAAGCAGGACCAATGCAGGACCAGTGCTTGATGTTGCCATCATCTCTGCCCCCAAGAACTCTCTCATGCTCTCTCTCACATGCCATGCCAGCCTGCTTGCTCCAAAACACAAGCATCACAGCAGAGCATAGAAAAAATATATAGCTAACAAGACACAGAAAAACAAAAAGAATGTTTGACTGTTTTTATTCATGATGACCACAACGAGCAAGCACAACAAGCATCCAGATCGAGCACAACATCATCCTCTCTGTAATTTTGTCCGGAGCAAGCATCAACATCCGGAGAACAACGAGCATCACAAGAGCATCCAGATCGAGCACAACATCAACACATCCAGAAGCGGTGGGTAGAGGAAGAGGGAGGGGAGGGGAGAGGTGGAGCTCACCGACGCTAGGGGTGGATCGAGGAGGAGGTTGACGACAACGGCAGGGGTGGAGGAGGAGGGAGGGGAGGGGAGAGGTGGAGCTCACCGACGATAGGGGTGGAGGAGGAGGTTGACGACGACGGCAGGGGTGGAGGAGGAGGAAGACGCGGCGGCTCCTCCTCCTTGACGCGGCGGCCCCTCCTCCTCCATGCAGCGGCCCCTCCTCCTCCACGCCGCAGCGGCTTGTGCTGCAAGTGGCGGGGATGGGTGGAGCGTGGCGGCATGCGGCCCTCGCGGAGGAAGGAGGCGGCGGCGGCGACGGCCAGTGCGACGACCATGGCGGCGGCGGCGGGGGAGAGGGGAGGGAGGTGAACGTACGGGCGTGGGGAGGGGAGGGGAGGGGTACGGGGATGATATAACTTACCCTAATTCTGTGGCGCACCAGCACAAGTGCGCCACAGAAATAACTACTTCTGTGGCGCACCAGAGCCAGTGCGCCACAGAAATAGTTATTTCTGTGGCGCAGAAAGCATTGTGCGCCACAGAAATACCTACCCTAATAATTCGTGGTGGCAGAATGTGGGCCCCACATAATTTCGTGGCGCACGGTTCAGCCTTGCGCCACAAAAATAAGCTATTTTTGTGGCGCACACTTCCTGGTGCGCCACAAAATAAGTTTCTGTGGCGCATTCAAAACGGTGCGCCACAGAACTAAGCTTTGCCTATAAGGGTTTTCCTACTAGTGTTTGGGGAGAGGGGGTGGCCGGCTTCTATGGGGTGCGGCCAGCTTGTGGATTTGTGGTGGCCGGCCCCCTCCCCTTGGCCCCTCATTATATAGGTGGAACCCCCAAGTGTTGGACTACAAGTCTTCGAATAAGACCCCAACCCAAAACCTTCCATGTTGTAGGAAACCTACCCAAGGTGGGACTCCCACCCAAGTGGGATTCCCACCCTTCCATGAGGGGGGGTGGCCGGCCCCCTTAGGTGGAGTCCACCTTGGACTCCCCACTCTAGGGTTGGCCGGCCATGGGTGGTGGAGTCCCTCCGGGACTCCGCCTTCCAAAGTTATTTCTTCCGGACTTTTCTAGAACCTTCTAGAACCTTCCATAAATGCACCGGATCATTTTCAAACTTATAAAATGACTTCCTATATATGAATCTTATTCTCGGACCATTCCGAACTCCTCGTGATGTCCGGGATCCCATCCGAGACTTCGAACAATACTTCGAACTCCATTCCATATTCAAGTTCTACTATTACAACATCAAACCTTAAGTGTGTCACCCTACGGTTCGTGAACTATGTGGACATGGGTGAGAACTCTCTCCGACCAATAACCAATAGCGGGATCTGGAGATCCATAATGGCTCCCACATATTCAACAATGACTTAGTGATCGAATGAACCATTCACATACGATACGAATTCCCTTTGTCACGCGATATTTTACTTGTCCAAGGTTTGATCATCGGTATCACTCTATACCTTGTTCAACCTCGTCTCCTGACAAGTACTCTTTACTCGTACCGTGGTATGTGGTCTCTTATGAACTTATTCATATGCTTGCAAGACATTAGACGTCATTCCACCGAGAGGGCCCAGAGTATATCTATCCGTCATCGGGATGGACAAATCCCACTGTTGATCCATATGCCTCAACTCATACTTTCCGGATACTTAATCCCATCTTTATAACCACCCATTTATGCAAAGTGGCGTTTGATGTAATCAAAGTACCTTTCCGGTATAAGTGATTTACATGATCTCATGGTCAAAAGGACTAGGTAACTATGTATCGAAAGCTTATAGCAAATAACTTAATGACGTGATCTTATGCTACGCTTAATTGGGTGTGTCCATTACATCATTCATATAATGATAACCTTGTTATTAATAACATCCAATGTTCATGATTATGAAACTAATCATCTATTAATCAACAAGCTAGTTAAGAGGCTTACTAGGGACTCATTGTTGTTTACATAACACACATGTATCAATGTTTCGGTTAATACAATTATAGCATGGTATATAAACATTTATCATAAACATAAAGATATATAATAACCACTTTTATTATTGCCTCTTGGGTATATCTCCAACACGAAGACCCGCTGAATAAAAAAGGGTAGGTATGCGGGTCGCGGAGAAGAACAGTGGTTGGCTTGGATCTTATACTGGGCCTCACACCAAGGAAGTGTGGACGGGTTTGCGCGTCCATTTGGCAACACGGATAAGTTCTCTTATGGGTAAAGTAACACACCTTTGCAGAGTGTATTAAATTGTGACCTATCACTCCCTGTTTCAGAAGGAACTATGAACGTGGCAGGAAAGGAACTCCACGAAGTTCTGATCAACCTGTGAAGACTGACGAATATAGTTTTTTAGATTAAAATAAACCTTTTGAAGAAATGATTACGAAAACTTGCATTTTCCTATGACTTTCTGGTTTGTGTATGTAGCTAGTGTATGATACACCTATTTCTATTATTGAACTTGCTGAGTACGCTCGTACTCATCCGTTCCCTCTTGAACCCCCTGCTTAGATTGGGATGCATCCAAGGAGAAGCTACCGTGAAGTTCGAAGACGGAGGAGTCAACCAATACAAGGGCAGGAGTCAGTCAATAAAGTGGATGAAGTCAACATCTACATATTCCATGGTGGAAACTAGTCTAGAAGTAGAAGGAACCTATTCCCTAAACCTAGTACCTAAGTAGCCAAGGTTCTAGCATAGTTCTCTAGTAAGCCAAGTATCTCTAGGTCTAGAGTTAGTAAAAAATTAGTCTACGAGTTCTTCTTTTGGAGTTTTATTTGTAGTTTTACCTCAATGTAAAGTAGAAGATTGTGCTGATCTTTTGTAAACTGTTTGTGTATACTTCTATAGATATGCCTTGGACTCACATATGTTTCTGTTGTACCACTCTGAGGGATTAATACTAGTGGAACAGTGTTTCACTACTGTTATGTCAACGACTTGCGTACTACACCAAGCAGTGGTATGCCGGGTCACCGCATAACCCTTAGATCCTCATAAATATTGTTAGATGTATCATAGTTTTACCCTTGTACTTAGACAAATCAAATATTTACGGACATGTTACTTTGACAACAAATGTGATTCAAACATGCTAGAGTACATGTTAATTATTGGTTGAACTATAACCAATAAATTTAAGGATTAGATGCCTCATTATCCTCCCCTATAATAAAATCATAGCCACTGAAAAAAATTCTATTACATCTTAGAGTTGTAGACAATTAGTACTATTCACATTGTACCAGCTTATTGAGGAAGAACATGCTAAAAATACCTGAGGAGTGATGTAGGCACTAGCATTACTTGATTATTTTATATACATTGGATCAAATCTATATGCAAGCAACAATCTCAACACAAGTATAACTTTGTTTTGGCCACGAGGATATGAACAACCATAGAAGATTTCTCTATGCAGGAAACAACACAGATGTTTAGAGTTGCTGACCTATGCAAGCAATGGGCATTGCCGGTCAGTATGGCTCTTGTCTTTGCAACTCCGCGCCTTGATATGTTCCAAACATATCTATACTTTTTTATGTTTCATGCTTGTTTTACACCAATTTATACATGTTTTGCTTACACTTCGTTGCACTTTTATACATTTTTCGGCACTAATCTATTGACAAGATGCCGCAGTGCCAGTTCCCTATTTTCTATTGTTTTGTATTTCAGAAAAGTTGTGCAGGAAATATTCTCGGAATTGAACGAAACAAAAGCCGAAGTTCTTATTTTACCGTAATGAAGACTGAGTCCAGAGGAGAGACGAAGGGGCGCCACAGGGCGGACACACCAGGCCTTAGCGTGGCCTGGCCCCTGGCCGCACCAAGGGGTGGTGTGGCCCTCCCAGGCATCCAACCGACCTCGCTTTTCCGCCTATTTATTCACGATCTCGAAAAAAACGTTAACACCCGAGCCTCCATCCACGAAAAGTTCCGTCGCGGCCACCATCACCGACCCTAGCTCGGGAGGGTTCTCAAGCTCTTCCTGGCACCCTGCCGGAGGGGGAGATCATCACCGGAGGCCTCTATATCGCCATGCCCGTCTTCGAAGTGATTCGTGAGTAGTTCATCCATGGACTACGGGTCCATAGCAGTAGCTAGATATTTGTCTTCTCCAATTTGTGCCTCATGTTTAGATCTTGTGAGCTACCAATCATGATCAAGATCATCTTTATGTAATGCTACATGTTGTTTTTGCTGGGATCCGATGAATATTGAATACTATGTTGAGATCGATTATATATACTTGTCATATGTTATTCATGATCTTGCATGCTCTCCGTTGCTAGTAGATGCTTTGGTCAAGTAAATGCTTGTAACTCCAAGAGGGAGTATTTATGCTGGATAGTGGGTTCATCCCTCTAGTTTTCCGGAAGAGTGACAATAACTTCTAAGATTGTAGATGTACTGTTGCTACTAGGGAGAAAACAACAATGCTTTATCTAAGAATAATTCTATTGTTTACTTTACACACATTGCTTAATGCGATAATCTGTTGCTTGCAACTTAATACTGGAAGGGGTTCGGACGATAACCGGAAGGTGGATTATTAGTCATAGAACCGGTTGGATTACGGTCTATGTATTATGTTGTAATGCCCAAATGAATCTCATAGTAATCATCTTGTCATGTATGGTCTTTATTTTGTCAATTTCCTAGCTATAATTTGTTCACCCATCATGTTATTTATCTTTATGGAGAGACACCTCTAGTGAACTGTGGACCCCGGTCCTTTCTTTTACACTGGTAAAATCATCATGTTATGTTTACTTACTGCAAGCATTGTTCTCTTTAATCTCACTGCAAACAAACATCATCTTTCCACACCATACATTAATCCTTTGTGTTCAACAAAACCGGTGAGATTGACAGCCTCACTGTAAGTTGGGGCAAAGTATTTTGGTTGTGTTGTGTGCAGGTTCCACGTTATTGTTGACGCCGGTAGTGCGCTCTGCCACAAGTTAGCTAGCAACACCTTCAGAAGTCACGCCTTTCTCCTACTGGTCGATTAAATCTTAGTTTCTTACTGATGGAAAACATGCTACTGTGCTCATCATACCTTCCTCTTAGGGTTCCCCAACGATGTGCTCTCTGCACTCATCACGCGTCACTATATAAAACACGTTCATGAGAAAAAAGAGTCAATATTAAATAGTATTTTCATATAAAATGGTTTGCGATCATTTGTAACTACCTATTATCAACATAATAGTATACAAAATTGTTAAGCTAAGTCCGTATGAAAGCATCCACATCTAAAACATGTTTTGCAATGGATGTACAAGGTAACCGAGAGGGAAAAATGCTTGTGAAAGATTTAAAAAAGTATTTTTATATTAAAGACGTTGCCCTCACATTTGGCCAGTATGGTTACCATAAAATGAATATATGAAAAAATAACTCTTTGCATCCTATATGGGATATTCAGACTTGTCGCTCCAATAGACAACTTTATGTGCCTTTTTTCACTGTAAATCCTAGGAAAACCTACCTCAATTTATTTATGTATATTTTTTCCTACCAAGAAAAATCATGCCACCTATGTGTCTTTTAGACACAAAAATTGTAACAACTCATCTCCTGTACTATTTTGGATTTAATTTAATGATGCAATTTCTATTTGGATAGAAAGTTATATCCTCTTATTTAAGAGAGGCTAAGTGTTTCTTCTATCCAAAATAGTACACAAATTATTTCTTGTTCACTTACCGATATATCCAATTATGGAATTAAAACATCATTTGACTGATATTATTTCCCAAAATGGGTAGGATTCCATCTTTGGGCTCAGAGTTTCTTTATAAAGTTAAGACATGGGTCTCAAAACT
>NC_061512.1:118465862-118489572 GCF_022539505.1 Lolium rigidum
TATAAAACAAAAATACTGGAGTAAAAACATGGGTTGTCTCCCATAAGCGCTTTTCTTTAACGCCTTTCAGCTAGGCGCAGAAAGTGTATATCAAGTAACATCGAGAGATGAAGCATCAACATCATAATTTGTTCTAATGATAGAATCATAAGGTGACTTCATTCTCTTTCTAGGGAAGTGTTCCATACCTTTCTTGAGAGGAAATTGATATTTAATATTACCTTCCTTCATATCAATAGTAGCACCAACGGTTCGAAGAAAAGGTCTTCCCAATATAATGGGGCAAGATGCATTGCATTCAATATCCAAGACAACAAAATCAACGGGGACAAGGTTATTGTTAACCATAATATGAACATTATCAACTTTCCCCAAAGGTTTCTTTTTAGCATTATCAGCCGAGATTAACATCCAAATAACAATTTTTCAATGGTGGCAAGTCAAGCATATCATAGACTTTTTTAGGCATAACGAAATACTTGCACCAAGATCACATAAGGCATTACAATCAAAATCTTTGATTCTCATTTTAATGATGGGCTCCCAACCATCCTCTAACTTTCTAGGAATAGAAGTTTCAAGTTTTAGTTTCTCTTCTCTAGCTTTTATGAGAGCATTTGTAATATGTTTTGTGAAAGCCAAATTTATAAGCGCTAGCATTGGGACTTTTAGCAAGTTTTTGCAAGAACTTTATAACTTCAGAGATGTGGCAATCATCAAAATCTAAATCATTACAATCTAAAGCAATGGGATTATCATCCCCAAGGTTGGAAAAAATTTCAGCGGTTTTATCACAAGCGGTTTCAAGCTGGTTTTAGCAGTTTCAGGTAATTTTGCGCGCTTTGCACTAGGAGTAGAAGCATTGCCAACACCAATTATTTTATCATGGATAGTAGGAGGTGCAGCAACATATGAATCATTAGCATTGCTAGTGGTGGTAATAGTCCAAACTTTAGCTACATTTTTCTTTTTTAGCTAGTTTTTCATTTTCTTCTCTATCCCACCTAGCACGCAGTTCAGCCATTAATCTTATATTCTCATTAATTCTAACTTGGATGGCATTTGCTGTAGTAACAATTTTATTTTCAATATCCCTATTAGGCATAACTTTCGATTTCAAAAGATCAACATCGGAGGCAAGACTATCAACTCTAGAAACAAGAATATCAATTTTATTGAGCTTTTCCTCAACAGATTTGTTAAAGGCAGTTTGTGTACTAATAAATTCTTTAAGCATGGCTTCAAGTCCAGGGGGTGTATTCCTATTATTGTTGTAAGAATTTCCATAAGAATTAGCATAACCGTTACCATTATTATAAGGATATGGCCTATAGTTATTACTAGAATTGTTCCGATAAGCATTGTTGTTGAAATTATTATTTTTAATGAAGTTCACATCAACATGTTCTTCTTGAGCAACCAATGAAGCTAATGGAACATTATTAGGATCAACATTAGTCCTATCATTCGCAAGCATAGACATAATAGCATCAACTTTATCATTCAAGGAAGAGGATTCTTCAACGGAATTTACCTTCTTACCTTGTGGAGCTCTTTCCGTGTGCCATTCAGAGTAATTAACCATCATATTATCAAGAAGCTTTGTTGCTTCACCAAGAGTGATGGACATAAAGGTACCTCCAGCAGCTGAATCCAATAAATTCCGCGAAGAAAAATTTAGTCCCGCATAGAAGGTTTGGATGATCATCCAAGTAGTCAGTCCATGGGTTGGGCAATTTTTAACCAGAGATTTCATTCTTTCCCAAGCTTGAGCAACATGTTCATTATCTAATTGTTTAAAATTCATTATGCTACTCCTCAAAGATATAATTTTAGCAGGGGGATAATATCTACCAATAAAAGCATCCTTGCATTTAGTCCAGGAATCAATACTATTCTTAGGCGAGAGATAGCAACCAATCTTTAGCCCTTCCTCTTAATGAGAAAGGGAACAATTTTAATTTTATAATGTCACCATCTACATCTTTATATTTTTGCATTTCACATAGTTCAACGAAATTATTGAGATGGGCAGCAGCATCATCAGAACTAACACCGGAAAATTGCTCTCTCATGACAAGATTCAGTAAAGCAGGTTTAATTTCAAAGAATTCTGCTGTAGTAGCAGGTGGAGCAATAGGTGTGCATAAGAAATCATTATTATTTGTGCTATTGAAGTCACACAACTTAGTATTTTCAGGGTTGGCCATTTTAGCAATAGTAAATAAAGCAAACTAGATAAAGTAAATGCAAGTAAACTAATTTTTTTGTGTTTTTGATATAGCAAACAAGATAGCAAATAAAGTAAAACTAGCAACTAATTTTTTTATGTGTTTTGATATAAGTGCAGCAAACAAAGTAGTAAATAAAATAAAGCAAGACAAAAACAAAGTAAAGAGATTGAGAAGTGGAGACTCCCCTTGCAGCGTGTCTTGATCTCCCCGGCAACGGCGCCAGAAAAAGAGCTTGATGGCGTGTATTTCACACGTTCGTTGGGCAACCCCAAGAGGAAGGTATGATGCGCACAGCAGCAAGTTTTCCCTCGAAAGAAACGAAGGTTTATCGAACCAGGAGGAGCCAAGAAGCACGTTGAAGGTTGATGGCGGCGGGATGTAGTGCGGCGCAACACCACAGATTCCGGCGCCAACGTGGAACCTGCACAACACAACCAAAGTACTTTGCCCCAACGAAACAGTGAGGTTGTCAATCTCACCGGCTTGCTGTAACAAAGGATTAACCGTATTGTGTGGAAGATGATTGTTTGCGAGAGAAAACGAGTAAAACAAGTATTGCGGCAGATTTGTATTTCAGTATTAAAAGAATGGACCGGGGTCCACAGTTCACTAGAGGTGTCTCTCCCATAAGATAAAAGCATGTTGGGTGAACAAATTACGGTCGGGCAATTGACAAATAAAGAGGGCATAACAATGCACATACATGACATGATAAGTATAGTGAGATTTAATTGGGCATTACGACAAAGTACATAGACCGCCATCCAAGCTGCATCTATGCCTAAAAAGTCCACCTTCGAGGTTATCATCCGAACCCCCTCCGGTATTAAGTTGCTAAACAACGGACAATTGCATTAAGTATGGTGCGTAATGTAATCAACAACTACATCCTCGGACATAGCGCCAATGTTTTATCCCTAGTGGCAACAGACACAACACAACCTTAGAACTTTACGTCACTTTGTCCCGGTGTCAATGCGAGGCATGAACCCACTATCGAGCATAAGTACTCCCTCTTGGAGTTAAAAGTAAAAACTTGGCCAGAGCCTCTACTAGAAACGGAGAGCATGCAAGATCATAAACAACACATGTATAATAACTTGATAATTAACATGACATAGTATTCTCTATCCATCGGATCCCGACAAACACAACATATAGAATTACGGATAGATGATCTTGATCATGTTAGGCAGCTCACAAGATCCAACAATGAAGCACAATGAGGAGAAGACAACCATCTAGCTACTGCTATGGACCCATAGTCCAGGGGTGAACTACTCACTCATCACTCCGGAGGGCGACCATGGCGGTGTAGAGTCCTCCGGGAGATGAATCCCCTCTCCGGCAGGGTGCGGAGGAGATCTCCGAGAATCCCCCGAGATGGGATCGGCGGCGACGGCGTCTCGGTAGGGTTTTCCGTATCGTGGTTTTTCGCCTCAGGGGTTTCGCGACGGAGGCTTTAAGTAGGCGGAAGCGCAGGTCAAGGGGCGTCACGAGGGGCCCACACTATAGGTCGGCGCGGCCAGGGCTTGGGCCGCGCCGCCCTATAGTTTGGCCACCTCGTGGCCCCACCTCGTGTGTTCTTCGGTCTTCTGGAAGCTCCGTGGAAAAATAGGGCCCTGGGTTTTCGTTTCGTCCAATTCCGAGAATATTTCGTTACTAGGATTTCTGAAACCAAAAACAGCGAGAAAACGGAAGCGGCACTTCGGCATCTTGTTAATAGGTTAGTTCCAGAAAATGCACGAATATGACATAAAGTGTGCATAAAACATGTAGGTATCATCAATAATATGGCATAGAACATAAGAAATTATCGATACGTCGGAGACATATCATGGACGAAGGGATCGCCGTAAGAAAAGAAAAGACCGCAGTTACGATGACAATAACCTGGTAGCTGCGGGGTATTCCGATCGGCAGGACGATCGGTACGACGACAGGCGAGACGATCGACAGGACGGCAACCGGAACAACTCTGGAAACTGTGGCAACTACAAACCATGACCGCAAAGGACTCCTGAGCTACCCTTTGCTGAACAGATAAATGCTCCCTGCTACCTGCACTCGTACATCGACTCTAAAGACAACAAGAAGAAGTCAAGTCACCTACTCAGAGATTGTCGACAGTTCATCGAAATGCAGAAGCTCATCCAGCAGCAGCAATAGCCAACACCACCGCCACCTCCACCTCAGCACCGAGGTCCAGCGAGCTCAGCCTCATAACCCCAACGAGTCGTTTCCACCACCACGTGGGCAGATGAGCATGATCCATAGGACAGGTGTTTCGAGAAGGGAAATGAAGAAGCTCAACCGAGAAATCAATCTGGCAGAAAGCATTATGGCCAACATTCCCGAATATATCGAGTGGTCATCTCATAGCATTATGTTCAGCAGAGCGGATCACCCGATGACAATCCCAAAACCAGGGCACGCTGCCTTAGTAGTTGAGGCGCAAATCGGAGGGTTCAAGATGAGCAAAGTCTTCATGGATGGCGGAAGTGGATTAAACCTGATATTCGTTGACACAATCAAAAGTATGGGGATCACTATGAGGATGCTAGAAGAGATAGACAGCTGTTTCCATGGGATTCTCCCCACTTCACCGGCGTACTCTCTTGGCAAAGTTCACCTGAATGTCGTCTTTGGCAAACCCGACAACTTCAGGAAAGAAAAGATCGAGTTTGAAGTCGTAAACTAGGAATCGCTATACCACGCTATACTCGAAAGACCAGCTTATTCCAAGTTCATGGCTGTGCCGCATTACGCATACCTCAAGCTGCAAATGCCTGGGAGCAATGGGACAAACATCACAGTCTATGGAAGTTTCTCACGCTCGGACAATTGTGATCGCGACTTTCAGAGGATCGCTGCGAAGTTTAGGGTAAAGAAGGAAGTTGTTGATCTTCCTTCAAAATCATCGGCACACGATAATAAGGAAGATGAACGCGTCAGGAAGACGAAGAAGAAGCCAGCCGATCTTGCCCTAGAAGCTTCGACAGTGAAAACTTCGGCAGCTGATGGCACAACAGTCATAGAAGAAAACAAGACACTGGCAATCACCGCCGGGACTCCTGGCGAAATCAACGACGCTTCCAAAATCGCTGACGCGAGAGACAAGCTAGAAGATAAGAAGAACCCTCCTCTTGCTTAAGCGGACGGATAGTATTTAGTTTTCTCTTTTCAACAGGGCCTTTTTTTCTCGCCCCTTAGTTTCTTGCTTACTTTATTAACGAGAACTTAAGTTTTGTTTCCTTAAAAGCATTGCAATAATTCGGATCCACATCATCATGAACCTTGTTTGCGTATTTTGGCGAACATTGGTGCGATGATGAATATGCCCAAAGATTGCATTCCAAAAAAGTCTCTAAAATTACGAGTGCTAAAGGATGCAAAATCAACAGGGACCCTGCTCTTTTCCTTTGCTATAGATGCCTCAAAGAGTGCCGCAAATAGCAAGGATCAGGAAACACGTATATTAACGACCCACGTTCGGTACTTTACTTATGGAAGCATCAAAGAACGACGGAGTCATTGGCAGAACTAGTGCTACCGATATATTCGGGAGCTGCTGTCAGGTCATACATCGGTTGAAAGAAAAGTTGCACATACAACGGGTTTAGCAAGACCCGCAACACGAGCTGATCACTCAAATAATTTGCTGACCAACGAACACACATGCGCTTAAACAAGTAATTAAGATTTGCTCCCCCAAAATGTGCCAACGGCATTAACATGGTAAAAGTGCATGTATATGTACCTACCAGTAAAAATAGCTTAAGCCTAACAATCCAAACACTCGGATGTAGTAAGTAATCAAGTATTCTATTTACAATAGGGACACGATTCTGAATTATCCTTGTGGAGTTTCTTTTTCTTCAGATGCCTTCGAGGTCTCTTCAAGCCCGTTAACAATTATATTGGAAGGCAGTCCCACCTTCGGGTACAGTGGCTCCAAATCGCCCACCGCATTGGCAATTGCTAGCAGGTTTGCCGAAGGATAACGCACGAGGACGAGGGCAAGTGTGAGTCTAGCTCCTGCAAAATGTTGAACTCGAACCAAGTCTCGGATTTTCTTGGTGTTACCAAATTCTGACATCAAAGTCAACAGCGTGGGAGGGACCGCGTTCAAAGGGACCATCGTCTTCCATATTACTCTCAGCCCTTTGTAGCATTTGTCGAAGAAGCGATGGACCTGCTGGACCCGATCTTGGAACTTCGCGATAGCCGAAGCCTTCGAGTGCTCTTTCCAGAAAACCTCATCCGACGATGATAGCTGAGCCAATGCGTTCACACGTTAGTGAATCCGCTTGTTCTCTTCAGCAGGGTTCATAGCTATGACTAGCAAAGGAAACACGAGAAGTTAAGATGATGCATTTCGTAGAAAAACAAGGAGTAAAAGGACAAGCGGGCTTACAGTTCAAACTTTCTGTGACCCTATGTAATTCAGTAAGAGCATAGTGTTCTACGTCAGCTGCAAGCTCGCTCTTCTTTTTTATAATAGAAGCCAAGGCGTAAGTATTGCACATATCGTTTTCCATCTGTGTGATCCGATCCTTCATCCGCTGGAGTCGATCACTCTCAGAGACAGCACCCGAAGAATCATCAACAAATGCAGGCACAGGGAAAACCTGCAAGACATTGTTAAAGGGCATGATGGATTGTTTGGATTCAGCATTGAAAGTTACTCCCATAGGGAGAGTGCAAGTAAAAATGTCATAATAAGAGTGCACTGGCAACATTGCCAGCATGGAATTTATTACAACCACACAAGTCTCATGGCAGGACATTGTTTTAATCAAACTAAGTTACAAAAATCAGAGGGCCTGGGTCCGGTTTGACAAGCTTGGACCAGCTGATGATTTCTTTGCGGAAACTAGCTCAAGAAGCTGGCGAGCACACTTGAGAGCCGAGGTTTTAAAGACACCCAGGTCGACAAATTGCCCATCTTGCTCTTTCGGCAGCTCTTTGGACATCTCCTCAATATTGGCTTTGAAGCCATGACCCAAGGCTAGGAGGGCGCCATAGGTACGCGAAGTACGTTTGAATACATCATAACCTCCTTGGTGTTGACGGCGAAAGCGTCGATCAGCTGCCCCAAAGTCTTGTCTTGACTAATCTTGGGGAAGATCATCGAGTGCATCCGCGTCATGGCTCCCTTGCCCTTCTGGAGGAGTTCCTACGTGAGCCGATGAGAAGCAAGAGTCATCGACAGAGCGTTCGCCGGGGAATTGTCCGGAAGCTTATCCAGAGCTTCGACAAGGATATCGGCAGCCTCTGTGAAGAACGAAATAAGAGGATTTATTAACAAAGGATTGAATTTGCGAAGCAATAATCAACAAGAAAGCATAAAGGGAATTCCTGAGCAAAGCTAAAGAAGATTGGCGAAGAAGATCATCCTTCTCAATCGCCCAAGCTTCAGCGGCCAGTCTGGATGCCTCTTCGTCCTTCAGCCTCTTCTTCAGCCCCTCGAGCTCCTCCTTCAGGGAGTCGACTTCCTGGCGAGCTTCGGCAGCTATTTTTATTGCGCCCTCCAACTTCGAGGAAGAAGACTTGACCTCCTTTTGCAGTTGAGCCTTGTCAGCTTCCAGGGAAGTGTATTGGGAGGAGAAAGTCTCTAAAGAAGATATGACAGCTCGCAAACCCTTAAGAAAAAAAAGGAAAAACAGATATTTGATGAAGGATTATTAATCAAGGTCCATTCAGGAAAGCTTGTGTTGCGACAGAAAAAGACTTACAGGTTTCCCTGAAGAAGGAGTTGCGGCAGTGGCAGTCGAAGGCATATCCTTCCCCTTGGAAAGGGAGGAAGCAGTCGATATCTGGGCCGCGGGGACTGCAGCAGGGGCCGAGGCCTCGGAAGCTGCAGGATTCGGCAGAACAGCGCCAGATTTGGCCTTCTTGGATGGAGGCTCGATGAAACCTCCATCGCTGCGAAAAAGAAAATTGGCAAAGTCAAGAAAAGAATGTGAATGGTAAGGACAAAATACAAATTCTGGGAAAGGAAGCAAGGACTTACAGGTCGAAAAGATCATCTTCGTCGGCAAAGCCGCCGGATGGTCTCTTCACAGGCAAAGCTTTGGCCTCCTCCACAGCCGCATCAACAAAGGCAGCATGATCAGCGTCGTCGTCACGCATTGACCCCGATGTGTCCCTAATATCGTTGGCTGGGGATGGAGGATTAGTAAAGTCAGCTTCAGAGTTCATTGGATCATCGTGTTCATCCTTTGGGCTTGCGTTCTCTTCAGTATGAAATCCTACAGGGGCTGAGTAATCTCTTCCCTCAGAAGTATCGTCCGGCAGGTCTCGCAAGTTTTCAGGAGCTATGGGGATCTGTCGAAGTAAAACAAGTAAGAACAATGACAGTCATATTGATCAAGGGAAACAGCGCAATAAGAGTATGGAGAGGAAAATTTACCTCCATTGGCGACTGATCAACATCAAAAGGTGGATGGGAAGATATCAGCGGAATTGAATATTCCTGGCTGAAGAGAGTGAGGCGCCGAACTTCATCAAGCAGTTCCTTTTTCGATAATTCGGTGATATTTATCCTAGTCTCGTCCTTGGGACCCGAATATAACCACATCGGATGAGCCCTAACCATGATCGGCTGAATTCGACGCTTCAGGAACACAACGGCTACCTCTGTACCTATCATGGTCTGGCCATCGGCTTCTTTGATCCGAAGAAATCTATCAAATAACTTGTCGACTGTTGGCTTTTCGTCGAGAGAAAGTTCCAAGATTGCTTAGGCTTGGCTTCGAGAACATCGGAGAAGCGAGGAAGCTGGGATTCGATTGTTGAAGAGTCTCTAATGTAGAACCACTTCAGTCTCCACCCTTGCACAGATTCTCTCATCGGAAAGTTGAAGTAATTAACTTCTTTGCGAGCGACAAACCCAACTCCCCCGATGACAAAGGGTCCGCCGCTACTGTTGTATCTTTTTACGAAGAAAATTTTCTTCCACAACCCAAAGTGAGGCTCAATGCCCAAAAACGCTTCGCAAAGGGTGATAAAAATGGCAAGGTGAAGGATTGAGTTGGGGGTCAGCTGCCATAGTTGGATCTCGTAAATTCGAAGAAGCTGATGAAGGAATTTGTGGGCAGGGAGCGAGAGACCTCGGTAGAAGAACGACAAAAACATCACGGTAAAAATAGTGGGAGGATTGGGCCGTGAAATCGCACCTGGGAGAATGACATTCCCCTCGTCGGAAGAAATTAATCCAAGGCTCTGAGCCTTCTTTTCATCACGCCTTGTGGTGGTACACGCCAGCCAATCGCCGGGGTTGGGCCCAGCCGTGGAGCTTGACGGCGCTGGCGGCGCCGGAGCAAGAGGAGGAGCATCTAGAGCGCCTCTCTTTGGCGGATTTGGAGAAGCTTTGGTGGCAGCACCGCCGCTCACAGAACTGGTGGCGACGGTGGATTTCTTCTTCTTCACCATTATTGGATCTGGGGAAGATCTGGAAGCGGCGGCGGCGGCGCAGCGGATATGAGTGAAGAAGATGGAAGAAGGAGAAGAGGACGCAAGGATGAAGTGTGGAAAAGGGAGAGCTTGCTCCGAAAGGTTATAAAGCGCAAGGAAACCTGAGGAATGAGTGGGCACGTGTCATTGTTTCCAATTCATTAAGAGGACCCTCTTTTCATCATTGATCGCGGAAATCGAGGAGACACCTTCGTAACTGTACGAGAGTAGCGGTCATTTCTTAAAACAGAACCATGCAGAAGTAGTCCTGTCAGTTAGAATTGCAGCAGTGATTACGTCATCAGTGACGTCGTGAAGCTCGCCGAGAGCATCCGAGGAGAAACGAAAAGCATCGGATGGTCAACTTGAGTCTATGCATGGATCGCAAGCATCCGCACCTAGACTCGGGGGCTACTCCCATCGGGAGCGCTGGACGCGCACCCGATAAAACGTGAACTCGAAGATATTCCTGTGAAGAGATATTTGAAGAAAAGGATGGAGTGCTCAGTTCGAGTCTGCACCCGGTCACAAGCGCCCGTGCCCAGACTCGGGGGCTACTCCCATCGGGAGCGCTGGACGCGCACCCGATAAAACTTTTTTGCACTCCAGGATCATGCCCGGGGACTTGATTCTGTGTAGGGTAACGTTGTTTTGCCATCGGCAGTTAACCAGCAAAGCTGGGCACGTTACTCAATATCCTTTACGCGTTAAAACCTTACTGAAAAATACAAGCCCCGATACAAATGTATCTAGTGACCTATGAAGATCTGCAGAAAACTTCGGTAGAAGAAGACGTTCGAGTAGCACAACTTGAGTCTACGCACAGATCGCAAGCATCCGCACATAGAATGGGGGGCTACTCCCATCGGGAGCGCTGGACGCGCACCCGATAGAAAGAGATCATGCTGTTACAAGATGGACAAGAACAATCAAGGGAGAAGAACATTCGGTGGAGGCATGCTTTAGTCTCTACCCGAAATATCTTCGGCTATACACTCGGGGACTACTGACGTGGGCATTACCCTTCGGGTAACTGACATTGCCCTATCCTGTGCGGCCCAACTGGAGGCCCATGAAGATACTCGATGGCAAGGCGGGCCACTAGGATGGTGCTGGAGAAGATTCCTTGAAGAACAAGACAGAGAGGAGCCGAACAAGCAAAGTTGAGAGCTAGGTCTTTTGTAAACCTAGTCGTACCCGGACAGATCTCTTGAGACTTGGCCTCCTATATAAAGGCCAGGAGAGGGACTGCCGAGAGGGACACGATCAATCTTAGCAACTTTAGCCACCATAAGTCTAGAGCTAGGTCACGATAGCACTTAGCCTCTCGAGGAGATCACAGCCGAAACCTTTGGCACCCCATTGTAACCTGATATTTTCATAATCAAGATCAGACAGGCAGGACGTAAGGGTTTTACCTCATCGAGGGCCCCGAACCTGGGTAAATCGCTCTCCCCGCTTGTCTGTTAACCGATGTCTCGTGTCAGCCTACAGGATTCCATCAACCCTAAGCCCCAATCGGAGGGCATTGCCGAGGAGTACCCTCGACAAGTACCTATGGAATATTCCTTCATATAAACTCAATGAAAACATTAGTCCATAGGGGTTGTCATTAATTACCAAAACCACACATAGAGACAATATACCCTTACAACAGTAAAATAGGAACTTCGGCTTTCGTTTCGTCCAATTCCGAGAATATTTCCTGTACAACTTTTTTAAAATACAAAACAGCAGAAAACAGGGAACTGGCAATGTGGAATCTTGTCAATAGGTTAGTTCCAGAAAATATATAAAAGTGCAACGAGGTGTAAATAAAACATATACAAATTGGTGTAAAATTAGCATGGAGCATAAAAAATTATAGATATGTTTGCAACGTATCAGAGGGCCAAAAGAGGGAAGGTGGTGCGGCCTGCTAGGTAGGGCGGTACCCCCTTTCCTCCTCGACCGTCTGATTCGCCTGATTCTTTCGCCCACGGACTTTGTTTGACCTAAAAAAAACCTATACATGTGATTGGAATCTATTATGTGTAAGATGTATTGATAGATGCATATCATGTACCCCGTTCTTAAGTCCTTGTTCTGACCCAACTTGTTTGCAAGAGCATGTATGGGAAGAAATGTGCCATTAGATGGAGTAGCATGGTGGTGGTGATTGAATAGTGACAACAAATTCATGATCTAGTAAGGTATTTACATTTCTTTTGCTGCCTCACTAGAGATAAAGTGAATACACGTGTTATCTTTATCATGTGACATTGTGATAATATTGTTTGTTCAAGGTAGCATATTTGATATTCAAACATTATGTCATATTGCTTAAGGCTATACTCTGTTGATTCTTAATTCAATATTCCTTAGAGTTTTCTCTTTCTTGAATATTATAAGAGAGGTGTGTTGCATCATCTCTATGTTAGAACGTAATGTCTATATTAATGCTTATCAAACACATATTGAAGTTCCACCAATATTATGTCATTGCTGAATTGTTAGTGTCCACTACAAATTAAAAAGGGAGTAGACAAGTGAACCCATAAACCTCGGTCCATTTTAAATCACTAGAAACACATTTACAACACTTTTATCTTGCTTTATATTTTCTACTGTTATTTAATCCGAAAATACCAAAAATATTATCTTCACGTACAAACACACGCAAAACCCAAATACCCTTATCCTTTACTTGTTTTTTATTTAGTTTACTTAAGTTGGTTACTTTAATTACTTTATTTTATTTCTTACTTGTATTTCCTATTACTAATACAAAATCTTGTAGTTGATAAACACACGGTGGAGTTGGAGCACAAGGCACAAACTTTATTTTGCAGGTTGCTTGAAGAGGAGAGGAAAAATTCATTTTCTAAGTCAATTCCTCGAGAATTCGATATAAACCCTCAAGTCCTTGTGGGGAAAATACACTTACTAAGACACTCTGCACTTGAAGTCCTAATAAATTGGTACACATATTGTTGCCATCATAGTGGCATGGAAGAATTGTGCCTTATAGGACGAAGTTGTTGTGTGCTCGTCGCTCTCCGAGAGGTTTCAAACAATCAAGTCCTCGACGTCTTCTCTAAGGTTCACTTCTTGGAGCTCCCTCCAAAGAGAGATGAACTCGCAAAGATGAGGGATTGTCAAGTTGTCATCCATCTTGATATTGGAGATCTAAGTGTCTCGACGAGTAGCTTGGAAGATAAGTGGGGTCATGTCTTTCTACTTTCTTCCATTGAGCTAAGGGCAACTCACTCTAACATATATAAAAGAAATGTATCCAATTCTCCCAGGTGCTTGTTACTCCTGGTGCAGCAGATATTCTGGCCCACTTAAAACTTGCGAAAGAAATTTCGACACTAATACTCCTGGAGTACTACACTCATCTATCGTGCTAAAAAATATTAGGGCCAAATTTAATACAGTACGCTTGTTGAGAAACAAGAAGGAATTGAATTCTAGCAGTGTTAATGGTGTTAATGGACGCAACCCAATTAAATAGCTATACAATTTTTTTCTGTCACCCGAGTTATTATTTTGAACTACTATCTCAGTAGTTGTGGCATGGTTCATATTTCGTGGTTATTCCCCTTTTTGAAAAGTTTCTGTGATACTAGTTACGATGAAATCTTGGTTGTGAGAGTACTAGGGACGCGTTTGTTAGCGTGGGGTCACTTTGGCTCGCGTTCGTGGATATAAAATGGATCATTTGGTTCCCGGCCTCATCCACATTGTTTCATAAGCAACGTTGGTCCTAGCCTGTGAGGAATTGCCGAATCAGCCGTTCCTATGGAACCTGGCCCGTTGTCACCGCTGGGTGGCACGCGTGGTGAAGGCGAGAGAGACGGTGCGTCCCTTCGGAAACACACGTCATAAATTCCCTCACCACCCCCAGTCTTTCCTCTCGCTATCCCACTCCACTCTCACCCCATCTGTCACATCAGACATCGGCGGTTGCACTACCGCTGAGAAATTCACCGCATCACCGCGACGAGGAACAGCGGGACCAGATGCAGAGAAGAAGGCGACACCGACCACGGGTGCGACTGGCACTTACACGGCGACCGCGAGATGCACGGCGAACTCGACCTTGACCTCACCGCAGCCATCTCCAATGGTGGTAAGCTTTTTCACCGTCTCCTTTGACGCTCATTTTTTGCGGATCTGCTGGAACACGCCCACTGCTACAAATTTGACTGACATGCACACTAGATTTGTTATTGTTATCGATTGGGTAGGGTTAGATTTCAGGTTTGTTGCGGGTTGTCGCGACTTAGGACAATCTGATTACGGTTTTGACGATTACGGCTACGCCTTGGTTCGATCTGGCTGTTTTTGTTAGCATGCAAGCCACATTTTGTTTAGATCAGTTGGAGATTAATTACAAACTGGAACTATTGCAGATGCAGGGAGGGATAGGGTCTTTGCAATAAGTTTTTTTTCGATCTACCGAGGGAAGTAGTACATGCATGTCTCATAGGCCAATGCTTTTAGCAATACACGTATATATGCAGTGGGATCATCAATATTTACCAAGTGATGGGCTGTTCCCGAAGTTTTTTTTTTCGATACGGGGAGAAAACCCCAGCCTCTGCATCAATAGATGCACACAGCTATTTTTATTACCAAGTTATCAGGTTTAGAGTTTACAGCTCAAGGATCACAAAGTGTGGATACATAAATCAGCCAGCGGAAAAAAAAGAAAACAAGTCGCCTATGCATCTTGTATTCGTCTAGTTGTGCTATAACTACTTGCTAAATGTTCAATCATCTCGTAAATTGTTGAGTGTTGATTTTATGTGAGGGCTGCATTGCTTACAATTGGCCGAAGATTAATAAGAGCACACAGAGCCCCAAGGAAGAAGTGAGTGAACCATGTGCACTATACAAACAGTCATGGTTAGCAATGTAGGTTTGCTCACCCCATCCCGGTGGTTTGTCTGTCTAAGTATGAGGCCCAATTTGTTTATCGCTCTAATGTTGTTTATTTCGGCAACTATATTATCCCTATTGGCCGATGATTGAACCATAACACCAAAATCTTGGGATGGTGTAACCGAACCATGTAAATTGTACTAACAATCCCGGTTAGCGAATGAACTAGGTTCGCTTACACCATCCCTGAAATTTATGTGTCCAATGGAAGTATGAGGCCACAAAATTATTTATTAATTTTTGATTATGTTGCAACGGCCGATGGTTATATTCAGTACCACAATTTGTGCTAAGGATGCTCTTCAATACCTAGGGACGTCTAAAAACACATTGTTACTACATGATCCTTGGTTTTGCAGAACATTTCTTAGCTTGTAGATGGTACTATCTATGAGGCTTCCTTGCTAGCCAGTGATTGAATTGTGTGGTCCTGCATCATGTTGTCACCATGATGCTATACAACCTTTTACATTGCCCAAGCAGTCCTCCTTCTGGATTGTACATGTTGAATAGCATCAATTCTGGCACACATTGTGATCAGGTATATCAGGCTTTCTTTACATTGTTTCTGCAATCCTTCTGCTTCCTGCGACGCCATCTACCTATGTATGAGCACCATATCCGAGGCTCTTGTTTTTCGTGTAGGCTATGATGGATCTCGGCGCAACTATGGAGGTTGCCAGCAAGGAGTCGTGCAAGAAGCCTCGAGGAAGGCCGGCCAATATCGGCCACTTCCATGACGCGACGGTCCGGAGCACTTCATCCGGGTCATCTTCCAGCCTACCGTGGGAGCGTGCCCAATCCCAGTGTCTTTCATGCCATGGTTCGGCAAGATCCCTTCGACGATCACTATGGTCACCAGCACATGATGCCATTGGGCAGTAAAGAACAAGTTCAACGGTGCAAAACCATCATTGATCAGGGCTGGGCAGCCTTTGCCATTGCCCAAGATCTTAAGGTTGGTAACTTCCTCACCTTCCACAAAGCTCCGGGCATCTACAAACTGGTCTTCTTCGACTTCACTTTCTGTGAGGTGACGACAAGGTGCCCGGACCTTGGAGATGCCACCAGGAGGGTCATGGAAGACATAGACTAATAATGTCATTAGCTCTACTGATATGTCAGTAGTTAGATCTATCTCACATATTGTCGATGTTTTTTGGACATACGCTCTATATGTCCGTCATGTCTGAACCTATTAAGTTTCGAATGTGCATAAAAAGATCAAATATACACTTGTTACAAATTTTAACAATGAAAAAAAATCAAAATCTTGAAAAATACCACTCACATATATGGTGAACTAAAACTTACCCATGTAGTTGTAAAATAATATATATGTGTCATAATTTTGGCCATCCATGTCATAATGTTGTCGTTGATTTGAACTTATAGATACGTCTGAATTAGTGACAAGAATTGTGGAAGACAGGTAGTAGCATGAACATCTTCTAAGGATTTTGAATTCTTTTTAGACATAAGGCTTAGGGATGCTGAGAGATCAGCATACAATACTCGAACACTCACATGATCATTGGAGTCCTTATCTACCAATGCAGAACCACACACAAGCGCCGAAAATTGACACCCGACGATACCTTGCCGTCAAGGGGATACCAGCCTGCGCATACTCCAAAGGACAGAGGGCCATGATCCGTCTTTGAAGCCGAATGAAGCCCCTACTCCCTCGCCCTGGATCGAATGGCGTCGTACCATCGGCCGGTGTCACTCACCCTAGAGCTCGAATGAAAGACAATGACACTGGGACCAAAGAGCAAAGACCACACCTGATCAGCAAGAACAACCAAGAACACCGCGAGACCAACTACACCGCCAGCCATGAGGGCCCACTCGGTCTGACGCAAGTTTCTGGTGGCACCAAGGAGCTGCGGCACAAACAAAAGGCACCCTCATCGGAGAACCGAAGGAAGGCGCCACAAGATAGACAAGCCACCACTTCCAATTGAATTGGACCAACCACATGATGCCTCCTTTGCCTAAGGTGACGCCTTCAAGAAGGACACCATGCCGGAGGCGTAGATGCCGCCCATTCTGAGAAGAATTGGGTTTTCACGTGGGCCTATAGAGAATGGTAGGAAGGAGGGGATCGATCCTCGATGTTGAATAACGTTCACTTGTGTAACTAGATGAACTAGTCTTCAGGGCTTATCCCTATTTTGTAGCGACGCACGCCCCTGTGTGGGCCTCTACGTGAGGACACGATCCTCTCGCTCCCCTTCTCATGTACTGAACCAAACCTCTCTTAGAGTTAATCAATCAACACAATTTCCCTTTCAGTTTGTCTTCTTGGTATCAGAGCCTAGAGCTCAACAATGGCCAAACAGTCTTCTTCTTCCCCACAGGCCTCCATCCCTCAATCCATAGTACCACCAATAAACCCAATCGACTCCAGCCTATTCACCCCAATACAACAGCGGCCTGCGATGCCTCGGGCACCGCCAACACTGCAAATTTCTGACGCCCTCAACCTCACCGGCCTCTCCGACGCCCTCGCCGTTGCCACCGGTGCAAATGGTGGCCAAACCCACCAAAACATTCTCCCGAATCTCTTCCCACCCACCGCACATCCCCTTCTCAACCTTCACATTGAAAACTACATCAAATTTCAGGTGTCAACCGCCGGTACCAATTTTTCCAAGTGGAGTCAAATTATTACCTTTCTCCTCACCATGTACAGGACCCTTGATCACATCACCGAGGGCGTGGCGCCGGCGGTCCCCGACGATACGTGGACGGCGGTGGACATCCACATCTCACTCTGGTTCATGGCCACCTTGAGTGATGATCTCCATCGCCTCATTCAAGGAACCGACGGCCGCGGGTGCTCCACCTGGCTGCGTGATACGTCTCCAACGTATCTATAATTTCTTATGTTCCATGCTAGTTTTATGACAATACCTACATGTTTTATATACACTTTATATCATTTTTATGCATTTTCCGGGACTAACCTATTAACAAGATGCCGAAGTGCCAATTCCTGTTTTCTGCTGTTTTTGATTTCAGAAAAGTTGGTTCACAAATATTCTCGGAATTGGACGAAACAAAAGCCCACGGCCCTATTTTCCACGGAGTGTTCCAGAAGTCCGAAGAAGAGTCGAGGAAGGCCAGCAGGGGGCCCACACCATAAGGCGGCGCGGGTGGCCCCTCTGCCGCGCCGACATGTGGGAAGGGAGCCCCTGGCTCCCCCGACGCTGCCCCTTCGCCTATTTATTCCTTCGTCTCGGAAAACCCTAGTACCGAGAGTCATATTCCACCACGGGTTCCGCAGCGCCGCCGCCATCGACGACAAGTTTCGGGGGACAGAATCTCTGTTCCGGCACGCCGCCGAGACGGGGAATTGCCTCCGGAGTCATCTCCATCGACACCACCGCCATCTTCATCGCCGCTGCTAACTCCCATGATGAGGAGGGAGTAGTTCTCCTCCGAGGCTGAGGGCTCCACCGGTAGCTATGTGGTTCATCTCTCTCCTATGGTGTGATCTTTATGTGATCATGAGCTTTGTAATCTAGTTGAATATGTAGATGTTACTCTTGTCTATTATGCACTCTAGAGGTTACTTTTAATATGAACTCCGGAGTCACTCTCCATGGTGTGATGGTGACAGTGTGCGCATCGTGTGTGATTCCTTTACGAAGTTGTGGAGCTTGTTTACTCCGGCTTGAGGTGTGCTTTTGCAGCCCTACACAATGAATGGTGTTTGTTATCCAACAAGAGAGGTTTGAGAGTAGTATTTATTTATTCAATTATGTGATCATTGTTGAGAGTGTCCACTAGTGAAAGTATGATCCCTAGGCCTTGTTTCTAAGCATTGAAACACCGTTTCCAACAAGTTCTGCTACATGTTCGCTTGCTGCATTTTTTTATTTCAGATTGCAATTACTACTTATAATCATCCATATTACTTGTATTTCACTATCTCTTCGTCGAACTAGTGCACCTATACATCTGACAAGTGTATTAGGTGTGTTGGGGACACAAGAGACTTCTTGTATCTTAATTGCAGTGGTTGCTTGAGAGGGATATCTTTGACCTCTACATCCCTGAGTTCGATAAACCTTGGGTGATTCACTTAAGGGAAACTTGCTGCTGTTCTACAAACCTCTGCTCTTGGAGGCCCAACACTGTCTACAGGAATAGAAGCGTGCGTAGACATCACTGCGCCTCCACAATTTCTTCCTCGACAAAAGTGCCTCGCGCTACCTGTACCTGAACAAGGCCTTCAACAATTGCTGACCGTCTCTGGACTGCTGACCGTCTTGCCAAAAGAGGATGGCCGCATAACCCTTCCTGCCAGCTTTGTAGATGCTCCCCGGAAACGGCCCGACATATCCTCTTCGAATGCCGTTTCTCCAAGAGAATATGGAATGCAGCGGCGTCGTGGCTATCATGTCCAGACCTCGTCCTGTGCCTCAACACGACGAGACCGAAGGTGCTAGACTACTGGCAAGCCATTGCCAAAGTCCCCATCTCCTCCCCCAAGGGCCTTCGGACAGCCATCATGCTTATCTCCTGGGAGATTTGGAAGGAGCGAAATGAGCGAGTTTTCAACAACAAATCTTCCTTACCCTCGGTAATCATGCATAAAATTAGGGAGGAGGGCAAGAACTGGATCCTTGCCGGTGCTAAGGGCCTGGGAGAACTTTTAGGCTGATCGTTCTCGGTGGGGTTTTCTCCGGGGGGCTTGTTTCCCCCCCCTTTCTAGTTCCCTTTTTTCTTTTTTATGGCTTCAGCCATCCCCATGTTTCCTTCTCCTATATTAATATAAGGCAAAAGTTTTTTTGCCCGTTTCAAAAAAAAAAATTGCTCCTGTGGCGATCTCACCGTGGCGGATTACGCTAGCAAGCTGCAAGGCCTCGCCGATGATCTGTCCGCCATCGGGCGGCCCGTCGACGACTACGACCTCACCCTCGCCTTCCTCGATCGCCTCGGCGGCAAGTTCAAGCTCCCTACGGCGATCATCAAGAACGGCGGGCCGCTCCCCTCGTTCGCTGACACCTGCTCGCGCATGCAACTCGCCGAGATCGACATTGACACCGAACAGCAGCAGAGCGGCGCCCAGGTCATGGCCGTCAGCGGCGGCGGCAGCCGCGGCGCACCCTCCAGCGGTCCAAGCCCGCCCCGTCTTCCCGGCTATGTCAGCCCGAATTACCGCGGCAAAAACCCCATCCCGGGGTATGTCCACGGCCAATCTCCCTCGCCGCAGGGCGGCACCGGTCGTGGCCGTGGCCGTGGGCATGGCGATCAGTATGGCGGGCACGGACGCGGTGAGCACCCTGGCGGGCGCGGTAGCGGCCCATCACCGTGGGTTGGATACTTTGCGCCAGTTGGGACGCTGTTCCCCGCGCGCTCCCCTTGGATCCCGCCGAACCCCTCGAGCGTCTACGGTCCCCGTCCAGGCACCCCGACGCAGGCCTAGCCCATCATGTACGCACCTGCACCAGTGACACCACCGTCAGCGCCATCGTGGGATCTTACCTCCCTATACTAGTCCGCCCCAAGCTATGGCAATGCCTTTCCTACTCATGCCAGGGAGTGGGTAATGGACTCCGGCGCCACATCGCATGTCACAGGAAACCAAGGTAACTTGTCCTCGTCTCCTTCCCTATTAGACGTCAATTCTCAGCATATAACTGTCGGCAATGGTTCTCGTCTTCCTGTAGTTGCCACCGGTACAACCCACCTCACCTCCCATCCCTTCCTCCTTCACGACGTGCTTGTCTCCCCTCACATTGTCCAAAATCTCATCAGTACCCGTCGTTTTGTCCGTGACAATAACTGTTCCATTGAATTTGACCCCTTTGGTTTCTCCTTGAAGGATCTGGCCACCAAGAGGGTCCTCATGCGCTCCAATAGTTCGGGGGATTTGTATCCTTTCTTCGGCGATGCCGGCGGCTCCACAAAGATCAGCCTACACCATCACCAGCGATTTGTGGCATCGGAGACTTGGCCACCCCACTTCTTCGGCCCTGTCCCATTTACCCCTAGATTTTCTTGCTTCATGTAATAAGAATGTATCCACCCCTTCGTTGTGTGATGCTTGTCAATTAGGAAAACACACTAGGTTGCCTTTTTCTGTCTCCCATTCCCGTGCTTCTTCTCCTTTCGATTTACTTCATTGTGATCTTTGGACCTCCCCAATTGTTAGTTGCTCCGGTTATAAATATTACCTTATTATTCTCGATGATTTCTCACATTATTCATGGGTGTTCCCTCTACATGCTAAATCTGACACTTGTGCCACATTGCTGCGATTTTTTCAATTTGGCCTAACCCAATACCACACCACCATCCGCTGTTTACAGTGTGACAACGGAGGGGAATTTCTCACTACTACCCTCTGTTCCTTTCTCTCCACCAATGGCATCTCCCTTCCTGTCCTTACACCTCAGCCCAAAATGGTCGGGCTGAGCGCATGATCCGAACCACAAATGACGTCGTTCGCACCCTTCTCTTCCAAGCCACCATGCCACCCCTCTTTTGGGTCGAAGCACTCCATACCGCTAATCACCTCCTCAACATTCGCCATTCGCGTGCCATTGGCAATTTCACACCATATTTCCTTCTCAATGGCGTCCACCCCACATATTACCACTTGCGCACCTTCGGTTGCCTCTGTTTCCCTAACCTTTCCGCCACCGTCGCCCACAAACTCTCGCCGCGCTCTGCACGGTGCGTCCTCCTTGGCTACCCCCGCGAACACAAAGGCTACAGGTGCTACAACTTACTCACACGCCAGGTGATCCTCTCCCATCATGTCACGTTCGACGAAAACATTTTTCCATATTCCGAACCCACACCACAGACCCCACCGCCGCTCGCCACACCCGATCCCACCCCACCTGCAACGATCCCAATGCAATCCACCCCGATCCTGCCTCCCCCATGCGCGCAATCATCCACCTGCCCCCCACCTACCTCGACAGCTCCAAACCCCACTCGCGCGCTGCCACACAGCCAGCTGCCCCCACTGCTCCCGTCCCCACCCGACGTGCCGCCCACTACCGTCCACGGCCGCTTCGACAGCCCAGCCCCCACCGCATATCCCTCGAACCCCACGCCCTTCGGATCTCCCTCGGGCGCCTCCCGTTCCCGCCCAGACCTGCCCCCTGTCTCCCTTGTCCCACCATCGCCCAATCCCACTCCACCACGTCACCCGCCTATACCAGCCAACGCGATCCCGGTAGATCCACCCCAAAACACACACAACATGCGCTCCCGGGGCAAGGCTGGGTATTTTATGCCTCGCCAACACTTCCAACTATCCACCACGGTCACATCCTCACCCATTCCCACCTCGTATCGCGCAGCACTCAAAGACACCCATTGGCACAATGCAATGTGTGATGAATTTGATGCTCTAATTCGGAATGACACTTGGTCTTTACTCTTTAGTTCCTTGTCCTGCAGGTGTCAATGCGGTTACCGGAAAATGGATCTTTCGCCATAAGCTGAACCCTGACGGATCATTGGCAAGGTACAAAGCGCGCGCTGGGTACTCCGTGGGTTCACTCAAAAGGAGGGACTATGGAGAAACCTTTAGCCCCGTGTTCAAGCCAACAACGGTCTGAGTTGTCCTCAGCATTGCCGCCTCAAATTGATGGCCAATTCACCAGTTGGACGTGAAGAATGCCTTTCTCCATGGTGAGCTTGCAGAAACTGTTTATTGCACTCAGCTATCCGGATTTGTTGATTCCACCCACCCCATACATGTATGCAAACTCCAAAAATCCCTATATGGCCTCAAACAAGCGCCCCGGACCTGGTTCCTTCACTTTACCACCTACATACACACTCTCGGATTTCACTTCTCCAAAAGTGAATCCTCGTTGTTTATCCTCCGCACCCCGCAAACCGTAGCCTACCTCTTGCTCTACGTCGATGACATCATCCTCACAGCCAATTCCCCCGCCACTCTGCACTCCGTTGTTGAGTCTCTCCACCATGAATTCGCTATGAGTGACCTGGGTGATCTCCATCACTTTCTCGGCGTCAATGTGCACCGCACCAACCAGGGGTTGTTCTTGTCCCAACAGCAGTATGCGCTTGAGCTTCTCGAGCGGGCTAACATGAGCAATTGCAACCCCATCGCTACTCCCCTGGAAACGAAGACCAAACTGTCCAGCACCAACGGTCGGCCTATTTCAGATCCCTCTCATTACCGCAACATTGCCGGGGCACTCCAATATTTGACCCTCACCAGACCAGATCTCTCTCATGCTGTGCAACAGGTGTGTTTATTTATGCATGATCCCAGAGATGCCCACCTCTAGCTTATCAAACGCATTTTTAGGTATGTCAAGGCCACAGCTCATCTTGGACTTCAGTTCTTTGTTGGCTCCTCGGCAAATCTTGTGGCGTACTCTGACGCCGATTGGGCCGGTTGCCCTGACACACGTCGATCGACGTCTGGTTTCTGTGTTTTCGTCGGCTCCAATCTGGTGTCGTGGTCCTCGAAGCGTCAGCAGACCGTGTCCCGCTCAAGCGCAGAAGCAGAATACCGAGCCGTGGCTAATTGCGTTGTTGAATCAGTATGGTTACGCCAACTTGCAGAACTGCATCAACCTGTCACTCGAGCCACTGTGGTGTATTGTGATAATATCAGAGCTACCTATATGTCCACCAATCCGGTCCAACACCAACGGACGAAGCACATTGAGATCGATCTGCACTTCGTTCGTGACCGTGTGGCTCTCGGTGAAGCTCGTGTCCTTCATGTCCCGACGAGCTCGCAATACGCAGACATATTCACAAAAGGCTTGCCTACTGCAGTGTTTCAGGAGTTCAGAACCAGCCTCAACGTCCTGCCAGGATAGGTTTCGACCGTGAGGGGGAGGGGGGGGGGGGAGTTGTTGAATTACGTTCACTTATGTAACTAGATAACTAGTCTTCAGGGCCCCTACGTGAGCACACGATCCTCTCGCTCCCCTTCTCATGTACTGAACCAAACCTCTCTCAGAGTTAATCAATCAACACAATTTCCCTTTCAGTTTGTCTTCTCTCGACGGCGCCTCCAGCGAGGGAGTGATGCCCACAGGTGTCACCGCCGTCATAGCCAGGGATTTCAA
>NC_061512.1:118489672-118512060 GCF_022539505.1 Lolium rigidum
TGGCGTGTGGTTGATGGTGGTAAATTAAGCGGACGAAGAGAGATGCAAGAAATACAAAGAACAAGCAGCTTAGCAGCGTATTTGTGAACAAGGCCTAGGGATCATACTTTCACTAGTGGACACTCTCAACATTGATCACACAACAGAATAAATAGATAGATGCTAGACTCTACACTCTCTTGTTGGATGATGAACACCACTAACTCAGTGTAGGATTACACGAACCCTCAATGCCTAGAGTTAACAAGCTCCACAATATTCAATGTTCATATTTAAATAACCTTAGAGTGCATGACATATCAACATAACCAAACCAAGTACTAACATAGCATGCACACTCGTCACCTTCACACTACGAAAGGAGGCATAGATCACATCAATACCATCATAGCAATAGTTAACTTCATAATCTACAAGAGATCACAATCATAGCCTACGCCAAGTACTACACGATGCACACAATCGGTCACCATTACACCGTGCAGGAGGAATAAACTACTTTAATAACATCACTAGAGTAGCACACATAAATTGTGATACAAAACACATTGCAATCATAAAGAGATATAAATAAGCACTTCACTATGCCATTCATAACAAGAATAAGTATTCTGTGAAATATAGCCTAAGAGACCCACACGTGTGCACACACTCGTCACCTTTACACACGTGGGACAAGGAGTCTCCTGAGATCACATAAGTAAAACCCACTTGACTAGCATAATGACATCTAGATTACAAGCATCATCATATGAATCTCAATCATGTAAGGCAAATCTCATGAGATTATTGTATTGAAGTACATAGGAGAGATGAACCACATAGCTACCGGTACATGCCTCGAGCTCGATGGAGAACTACTCCCTCCTCATGGGAGACAAGCAGCGTTGATGAAGATGGCGGTGGTGTCGATGGAGGAGCCTTCGGGGCACTTCCCCGTCCCGGCGTGCCGAACAGACTCCCGTCCCCGATCTTGGCTTCGCGATGATCATTTAGTTTTTGACTTGTAATATCACTTTATGCTTTGATTAATAATGTTTTGTCGCTATGCATGATTATGACCATTATTGCACTCTTAGTTGGTCGCTCCCAGTCTTTTGCTAGTGTTCACCTGTACTGAGTATGAGCTCTACTCGTGCATCCAACTCCCAAAAAAACCAAAGTTTGCCAATTGTGTCCACCATACCTACCTATATGTGGTATTTCACCGCCACTCCAAAGTGATTTGCTTGTGTGCTACCTTTAAACCTTCAAAAATTATTACCCGTTTTGTGTTTTGTTTTAGCTCATGAGGAAGCATTGAATGCTTTATCATCCCTTTCATGTTTATTATGGCTTCACACCTTGACTAGCATGCATAATGTGCTAGACCTTAATATTGCAAAAAAAGAGCAGGCGCGGGTGCCCAGCCCACTAAATATAAATTGAACCAATAATCAATTTCTCCTAACACTATGTACTTGAGAAATCATGAACTTAGCTTGTTTAAACAAAGGAGAAGAGGAACTTTATTTTACTTTTATGTTGAGTTTTCATCTTCTTACTTTATGCACCAATTAAGAGAGCATAGTTGTCATTCTGAGTATAATGTGCATAGTCCCAAAATTTATTATTGATTGATTCATGATTGTGTTATTGCTTGTTCTCAAATTACTTGTATCTACTCACCCTTTAAACTTTAAAAGAGTCCTATCATTATGTTTTTCTATTTCATAAAGGACAAGTTGAATACCACTTTGCTATGTTTTCTCTATGCTAAAAAACAAACAGTTGCTTACAGTGCACTATTATTCATGATCTTTTGTTTGAGTTACTTCTCATGTTGTAACATAGTTGCTAAGTTCTATTGTTAGAGTTATATCTATCATGCCTAGGTTTAGATTACTTTGATCCCAGCTCACAATGCTTTTACAATAACTTGATCAAGATTGTGTTAGCTTCATGTCACCTAAAAATTATTTTTGTTATCAATTACCTACTCGAGGACGAGCAGGAGTTAAGCTTGGGGATGCTGATACGTTGCAAACGTATCTATAATTTTTGATGCTCCATGCTTATTTTACACCAATTTCTATATGTTTTTTTACATTTCGTTGCACTTTTATACATTTTATGGAACTAACCTATTGACAAGATGCCACAGTGTTAGTTCTCCGTTTTCTGCTATTTTGTATTTCAGAAAAGTGGTACAGGAAATATTATCGGAATTGGACGAAATGAAAGCCAAAGTTCGTATTTTACTGTAACGAAGACGGGGTCCAGAGTAGAGAAGGAGCCGAGCCAGGAGGTGACCACACCACCCCTAGGCACGCCCCAGCCCCTGGCCACGCCTAAGCATGGTGTGGGCCCCTTGGGCGCCCACCGACCACGCCCTTCCGCCTATTTATTCATCTGATCGGGAAAAACTAAATTCCCGAGCCTCCATCAACGAAAAGTTCCGTCGCGGCCGCCATCGCCGACCCTAGCTCGGGAGGGTTCTGAAGCTCTTCCCGGCACCCTGCTGGAGAGGGGGATCATCACCGGAGGCCTCTACATCGCCATGCCCGCCTCCGAAGTGATGCGTGAGTACTTCATCTCTAAACTACGGGTCCATAGCAGTAGCTAGATGGTTGTATTCTCCAATTTATGCTTCATGTTTAGATCTTGTGAGCTGCCTATCATGATCAAGATCATCTTTATGTAATGCTACATGTTGTGTTTGCTGGGATCCGATGAATATTGAATACTATGGCTGGGATTGATTAAATACTTGTCATATGTTATTTGTGATCTTGCGTGCTCTCCGTTGCTAGTAGATGCTCTGGCCAAGTATGTGCTTGTGACTCCAAGAGGGAGTATTTATGCTCGATAGTGGGTTCACGCCTCTAGTAATCTGGGAGTGATAATAACTTCTAAGATTGTAGATGTGATGTTGCTACTAGGGAGAAAACAACAACGCTTTGTGTAAGGATAATTCTATTGTTTACTTTACACACTTTGCTTAATGCGATAATCTGTTACTTGCAACTTAATACTGAAAGGGGTGGGGACGCTAACCGGAAGGTGGATTATTAGTCATAGACGCAGTTGGATTACAATCTATGTATCATGTTGTAATGTCCAAATGAATCTCATAGTAGTCATCTTGTCATGTATGGTCTTTATTATGTCAATTGCCCAGCTGTAATTTGTTCACCCAGCATGTTATTTATCTTTATGGAGAGACACCTCTATTGAACTGTGGACCCCGGTCCTTTCTTTTACACTGATAAATTCATCTACTGCAAACTCCTGTTCCGTTTACTTACTGCAAGCAATGTTCTCTTTATTTCACTGCAAACAAACATCTCTTTCCACACTATATGGTTAATCCTTTGTTTTCAGCAAACCTAGTGAGATTGAGAACCACACTGTAAGTTCGGGCAAAGTATTTTGGTTGTGTTGTGTGCAAGTTCCACGGTGTTGCTGGCGCCGATAGTGCGCCCTGCCAAAAGTCAGGTATCAACACCTTTAGAAGTGATTTCTTTCTCCTACTGGCCGATTAAACCTTGGTTTCTTACTAAGGGGAAACTTGCTACTGTGCTCATCATACCTTCCTCTTGGGGTTCCCCAATGATGTTCTCTGCACTCATCACCTTCCTGGCCTGTCTCGTGAGGTCCAAGCACTCCAGGTGATTTTCTTGATGAAATATTGACATCCCCTAAATCCTAGCTCAATTTGACTTTATTAAGGTCTCTGAAAGTAAAAAATACACAAAACATGGTTTTCCTATCCTGCAGAGTTATAACTCAAATAAAGGGGATCTTTGGTAAATCCCCAAAAATCAATATAAAACAAGGATATAACATCATATATGTTGCAAACATGTGGGAATATGTGTCAACAAACTACAAAGTTCATGCATGTATTTTGCATGCATCACACTAGCACCCACGTGAACAAGATGGTTTGGAAGATTTGGGCGACTCCCAAGGTTAAATTCTTTGCTGGGTTGGCTATCCAAAATAGGCTTTAGACGATGGATAGCTCAAGAGAAGGGCAAACTGTGGACTTTGCCCTCTTTGTAAGAAATCTCAAGAAACAGCGGCACACCTCTTCTCTCATTGTTGCTACATGAAAAGGCTTTGGGGCAAGATAAAAAAAAGGATGGCTTGGGATTGAGTCTATCGACACCAACTCGTGGACGCCAGATCTTTCCATTCACGCTTGGTGGGCAAGCATGTCGACCCATAATTCTCCCAACCGCAAGGCCATGGCCTCCATTACAATGCTCACTAGTTGGACTATTTAGAATGAAATGAACGTGGGGGTCTTCCGAAATAAATACACCCCAACAACTTTACTTCTTAATGCAATCAAAGATGAGGAAAATCCTTGGTGACCGCGAGCGCCAAAAACTTGAGTTTTGTAATGATGAGAGAGTAGTCCTCTTTGTAAACCTTTTCCCTTTTCTTTTTGTCTCGTCAAGACACTTCTCCTTAATTAATGAATTGTTCTAAATCTTTTGCCCGCTTTAAAAAATGAGTAAGTAGATTCTTCACCCAGTTCTTGGGCAGCTAGGTTATGCCTCACCATTTTCGAAGTATGTGCGGCCTAGGCTTGACGTTTGGGTTTGAGACCGTGATTTTAGTTGATGGAAAAATTATAAGTTGTTTGGTTTGATCCTAAGTTTGAAGGTTATACATAGAGCATATATAGAGCGTAAGTTGGACGTTTTACTTATCTAGGAGTTGGCTAACATAGGGGAGAACATCAAATTCTTGTGGAAAAATGGCTTAAGAATGAAACAAGATTAGACACCATACAAACAATGACCAATCTATCTTTTGAACATGCCTAAAAGATTGGTAAGGTGCATTTTGGCTCCAAATACTCACTCGCCGCCAACTTTGGTCCAATACATCTGCCGGAGATTGTGTCCTCGAAGGAACATGGGTGTCACCGAACCCGAGAGGTTCGAATACCGGGGACTCAAGAGCTCGTCGTCGCCTTCCCGACGGTAACACTGCAGATAGAGACACAGCGGTTACCCAGGTTCAGGGCCATCGGAGAGGTAAAACCCCTACGTCCTGCTTTGGTGATGTATTGCAGGTCTCAATGGAGAAGATGATTGTACAAATATCTAGGGTTTGCGATCGCTCTGGATCGACCCCCCTTCTACACTAGCAAGGCTAGTCCTTATATAGGGGAGCTGGTCCTCTTCCCCCGAAATATCTTGAGGGTGAAGGGTTTCCACATCTCACAACTGAGGGCGGGAAACACCCTTGCCCTTTATAGGATAGACCTATTCCATGGTCGATTAAAGCGTCGGTCCATGGCAGGTGCTGAGGTTGCTGATAACGCCTCTTGTGGCCGTTTGTGCCGTCCACCCGACCTTGCATCAAAGTGGCAAGGACAGGGTCTTGGCGCTTCGGTCCTCGTCATGCCCGCTTTAGCACCAAAGAGGCAAAGGCATCTCGCCTCCTCGGGATGGAGCTTTTCAGCTCAACCATGACGTGCCCGACGCCTGTCCGGCTTGTCTTGTAGCTTTTGGAGCCCACTCCTCCTGTCCTTGATGCAGGTCTTGTGAGGATGGAATCCAATGTCCCCTTGGTCGGTTCTGCCCTCTTCAAGCGTACGGCTTGGATTGGTGAATGTCGTTAGCTCGGGGACCTCTGCGAGGGTGCCCCTATCTTCAGCTCCTGCAGTGTGCCTCCAAGAGGGTTTGATCCCTCATGGAGCCTCAAGATGGGGATCGTTCCCATCTCGATTGTATATGTCGTCGGGAGCCCGGGCCCAACAGTTGGGCCATGGTACACCCATAGCCACTGGTCCCACAGTAGCCCCCGGGCGTCTGTCCTGCACGCGTCCATTAGGAGGCAAAAGGGCAGGGGCCCAATCGTGGCTGGTTCCGACTCGCGACCCGAGTCAACGCACGACTCGAGCGGTTGCCACCCGTGCCGCTAGTTGCGGAGGAAGTGCGTAATCTGAACCGTTGGAATAGGAAGTGGGCTTCGCGGGAAGTGGCGTCTCCTTCAGGAAGCCTCCCATAAATAGGGAGCAGTTCCTCACCGTTGGCCAACTGACTCCCACTTGCTCAGCTTCCATAAATAGGGAGCAATTCTCTGTACATTCTATAGACGCCATTATATCTATTTAATCACGCATAATGACCAAAATATACTTATATTTTGTCCAAAATACGTATACGGGTGGGGCCCATTCACTTTAGCTTGACGCTCGGACATGGTGACAAGCTCCACCTGAAACAAAAATGAAGATTCGCATCTCGCTCCCGTGTATCGTGGCCAGTTCAGACCGGAACTCTAGAACACCGGTGACGGAAGGCCTCGCGTCGGTGGAAGACGACCATCCTGGGGCGGGTAGCCAGCTCCTCCCGTAATTGACTGTATTTTTTATCTGTTCTTCGTAGGTGTACCGGGAGCTTGCTCAACCGATTTGAGTTTCCGCATCTCAGGTTGCTAGTTTCAAGCTAGCCCAAATAACGTAGATGCCTAGAACAAAAACAAATGATGTAGATGCTGGCCGCTAATCCAAATATGATTTAGCTGACCAAATTGATAATGAAAAGAAATACATTACATTCGACGATGAGAACATGTATGAGATCTTGAACTTAGATCTTCAAAGTACATATTTAAGACTTCATATTATTTTGTTCAATTTTATTCGGTCAAAATTTTATCACATTTCTTTTTTTAATTTTACTGTTACCTTCCTATGCTGTTTCAAGTGCGGCCCATCATGTATACGTATCTACGCTAGAAATACAAGTGTATATTAGCCAGTATAAGTGTTTATATGAACGTAATGGCGTTTATGGAATGTATATAAAATTGTAGTGGCATTTTTCAGAAGACGAAAGTTGTAGTGGCGTTTTTCAAATAGCCGAAAACTGCAATGACATCTATCTAATTAACCCTTAATAGATCGAGGCACATAGATTCATCAGATAGTTGTTACTACCGATTACATCTAGCCTAGTAGATCCATAGAGCTTTAACAGAGGAAGAGATTTTGGTATCGAGCTCGACTAACCTTATCTTACAAGAATCGAAAAACAATAAGAATGGAACTGTGAATACATCGAATAGAAATGTGAATATACAGCAGGAGGGTCTCAAATTATCACATGTCCCCCATTTCAAAATAAGTGCCACAACTTGTTATAGATATAGATGTTGGTACACATTAAAATATATCTAGATACATCTATATTGCCTAGAAGAATGAATTTAGTATTTTAGTATGGGACGATTCTTTTCCTCGTGCTTCCCAAACTGAGGGAGGTGGTCACTGAATTTACTAACTGGGGCTGCCAACCGGAGGAAGCTTCGGAAATCCAAGAAAGGAACCAAACTCAACTCCTTTTCCGCTCAACACTTTGCGGGCACCTTCTTCAGTTCTTCTACAGCTAGCGTTGTGATCTTGCCCATCTGGGTCTCCTCTAGATTAAATCCAAGGAAAGGAGTACACGACAAGGCTAGCTTCGGACGAAAGCTCAGCTCAGCTCATGCTGCTCCATCATTCGAGCCCACGACCATGAAAGATGCGAGAGGAATCAATCAGCCATTGATTAGATTTGACAACGGCGTTAGCTCCTCTTCTTCGCAAAAGAATTCCTCCGGTGTAGGCGTCGGTCAGGGAAACTCCCGTCTATCTCTTTCTGTATTCGAAGTGTGCAAGCAAAAGCTGTGGATTGATTGCTTGTAGATCGAGCACCGAGACATGTCTGTGAATGCGAGTCCTGTTCAAGTAAGCTGCGCGTACAGTG
Organism: Lolium rigidum; assembly: GCF_022539505.1. Classification (NCBI taxonomy): domain Eukaryota; kingdom Viridiplantae; phylum Streptophyta; class Magnoliopsida; order Poales; family Poaceae; genus Lolium; species Lolium rigidum. Next base: position 118,497,427 of record NC_061512.1, read on the forward strand.
TGCCGTACCGTCAACTGGCAGCGGATCACGACGTTGATTTGGACCTTCCTTCGACGGGGATTTGCAGCAGTAGCAGTCGTGGTTGGTTGCTAGATCTAGGCACAATAAACACCGAACGGCATGTTGTGTGCAAAACATCCATGTGCAACTATCGAGTTTTTGGCGAGGCCACAGCCCAGGGCCACTGATTCAGTATCGACTTGTGACTTCGCAAGTGGCGCTGGATATTCTGGAGCTGGTCGGTCGCCGGGCGCGGGCACGAGACGCCGCACCGACACCGCTGTGTCCGATCAACAACCAACAACGCTGCCAAGGCCAGTAGGCCATCATGCACGTACGCATCGGCGCAGTCACAAGCTGCAAAATTCTCATGGGACGATCGATCTGACACTTCGATATCTTTACAAAATGCGGTGCATAAGGGTGTTTCCCAGCGCGCGCTATAGCCAAATTCCCAACTCTAGCATCAGTTTGACTGTTTGACCAAAATTTTGGCTTGGCCCAATACGCAACTCATACAGTCTTCCAACGCCACAACAAATTTTAGAAATATACCGAGCAAAAACCCATAAAATGGAACCTGCTAAAATTTAGCAAGTTTAAGAACATCTTAACTCTTTCTGCAAAAAAGGGAACATCTTGTTAGCATAAACCTTGCGCGTTGTTAGGCGTCATTTTACTAAGTTTAGACAGTTAGTTCAGTTAGCAGGGCAGTGTGTCATAGCTAGTTTAGCTCCTGCCTAGCATAACAACCTGAAGAGAGTGGCCTGCCGAATAGCGTTCGTCAATAGCACGGCATTCCAAGACCTTCACGATATTTAGGCTTGCACACCTGTCATTTACTTCATCGCCGTGCTTAAAGCGTTAATAGATGTATTTTTGAAGATTGATAGCATTAGAGGGGTATTTTTTTGAACAATGTGAGATGGGCTCCGCCAAAAAATGTAAAATAAATTGGCAACAGGTGTGTGCGTAAATATCATGAAGGTATTGGAATACTCAAATTCGCAAAGTTTCCCTCGGCCCTACGGTTGAGATAGTTATGGAACAAATGGGCGAACAATTCCAAACCTTGGACCGTGCTTGGGAACCATTGCACTTCAAATGAACATGACCTCTTTGCGGTGGCCACGTCGGTATTAGCTGAAAATGCAAGATTGCCCTTTTTTAGGAATCGTCTTAGCTAGGCACAATGAACCCAAAGGATATTGGTCCCTTTTTTTGAGATTGCAAAGAAGAGAAAATGTTCCGCGCGAGTATCTTTCGAGAATATTTTTGCGTCTCCCAACTAAATATTAAAGATGGCCTATCTAACGAAACATATGGTCAAATTATCTAAACTTTGGGAGATGCTTTAATATGTTCACATCGACCACGAAACCCTCGATATGATTGTTTGGTAATTTGGCAAGGATGGGCACCACTTGGCTACTTCGGCTTACAACATGCAATTCTCGGCCCTCACTTCCTCTCCGATGCCTTCTATGGTACAGTACCCTTCACTACAACCCCCTCCCTACCCGACGGAATTTTGGACGAGATAAGCCGTAATCGCCCGCAAAAGTTTTTTCGCCAGCAGATGGACATTCCTGGGGCAAGCAAAGACGGATGCGGCAAACGAAATAGGTGTCGAACTCCCTAACGGCCAACACAATCTCCACAGACAACTTTCGGTTCATCTTGAAACGACACCGAAATACCACATCTTGTGCAGTGGATCATCGGCAAAGTAGTCATTGTACAACATGGAGTAGCCCTCCAGCCTCAGCTTGATCTTGCGCTGCTCTCGAACCTCCACGCAGCGGCTTCAAATCCCGGGCGAACATGCCTAGGAGACAAGAGAGGATCTTCATATGCTCCTCGTCATCGGCGGCAGCGGCAGTAACATCGGCCTCTTTCTCCAGCAGAGTGGCAACCATCTCCTCGTCGTCCGAGTGCATGTCCAGGCAAATCGCTGAACATCTCGCGAGCAAGACAGCCGCGAAGGGAACCTTGAACTGTTGGTTGTCTCCACAAGGCGAATCACGGCCTGGTGGATGACAAGGTAGGTCGGTGGTGGCGTGGGGTGGCGGGCTGGCCTTTCTGATGCTCAGAAATAGCGGATACGAAGAGGGGTGATGCCGATGGTGATCTGGTGAGGGTAGACGTGGAAAGGGCAAAATGGGGGATTTTTTTCTCTGATGTCGCCTACAATATTAGCCCACGAATTTTTCAGCTCTGTTCAGCGTCCCCGGTAGCCCACCGTAGGTTGGGTGCTTTGTGTGAGCGCGGGATGGAATTGCTAAACATGGGCTTTGAGAGGGGGACTCGGCAACAAAAAAGAAAATTTGGCTGATACCCGAAACCGTTGGGAGGAGGAGGGGTCTTTGTAGAGGGCCAGTGGAGATATTTTGAACCATGAAATCATCAGGTCGTCGGCACAGTACACTCAACGTGGTACCACGTTACTTTCATAATAGGAGCAGGTCTAGCCGGTACGACGCGCTTGGCCGGGCGCGGTCGAGCAGTGAACGGCCGTACGCAAGGCCGTCAGCTCCGGTCGAGGCGCATCGGAATGCTGGCCTTCACAGGACAGGCAACGGTTGCCTCTAGTGTTATAAAAGCGACAAGCAAATAACGAAGAACGAAACAAGAACACACGCAGGGGACACAAGATTTAACGTGGAAAACCCCTTCCAACAAAGAAAGGGAAAAAAACCACGGGCGCCAGCCAGCAAAACTTCACTATATCGGGAGGTGTTTACAAACGCCGTGGGTTATCTTATAATCTGATAAACCCTAGCCGGCGGCTTACAAGATGTATATATAGGCGGTGCCAACGATCCGTACCGTTTAGTATATGAATTTGGCGACGGGCCTCGCTCCGCTCGTCAGAAGTTAGCCTCCCTTTAGTATATGAATTTGGATCACAATACAACAAACTCCACCTTGAGACAAATTCCATCTTGTAGCATGAACTTCAACAATCTCCTGAACGGACAAAGGAAAAACACTTGCTCGGCGCCAACGGCCACTTGGGCTAAACGAGTTATACCAACCAAGCTCGAGCAAAGCTCAAACTTGGAAACGAGAAGCGGCTTTGTCATCATATCGACGGGATTATCATGAGTACTTATCTTGCATACCTTCGGTTTACCTTTAGCAACAATGTCGCGAATATAATGGTACTTGATATCAATGTGCTTTGTCCTCTCATGGAACATTTGATCTTTAGTAAGGTATATTGCACTTTGACTGTCAGAAAACAAGTTAATGCAAGAATCATCTCCACAAAGCTCAGCATACAAACCTTTCAACCAAACAGACTCTTCGGCCCAAGCCTCCGGCGACGGGCCTCGCTCCGCTCGTCAGAAGTTAGCCTCCCTTTAGTATATGAATTTGGATCACAATACAACATCTAGCGCAGGGTGGTTTTATTCGTATCTGCGTGGACAGCCGCATCAATATACCGCAGCCGCAGCCGGTGTGCATGCGAGTTGCTGGAGAAGACTCCAGCGTCCGTGCGTGCGTACGAGGCCCCGGTCAGGGTATTTTCAAACGGGGCGACGTATTTTGTATGCTCAAACGGACGGGCATCGGCTGAAATGATCGAAATCGTCCGCGCGTCCGTTTGTGGCGCGATGGCTGCAGCGAAATGACGCATAATTTTTTTTCCATTCATAAAGTCATAGTTTCCATTAATAAAAAACATAAAAAGGTCATAAAAAAACTAGGTACTGCCTACTGGTCGTTGTTGCTGTTAAATGTAGATGGGCTGCAGTCCAGTAAGGCAGCCCATATAGTCTACAATTCATGAAATCTCAAGGCCCATCACGTTGGCAGCTTGGGACAGCCTTGGGGGACAAAGTTTAGTCCCACATTGCTAGTTGGGAGAGAGTTGGAGTGGTATATAAGGGCTGCTGTTCTACTCCTTCCAAGTGAGTGAGAATAGAGAGAGCCCTCGCGCACTCCTCCTCCTCCGCCCGCCCCGCCTCGCCTCGCCTCGTCACGCACGTCGCGTTTCGTGACTCGAGTTCGATACACACTCAAGGAAGCCTAAATTTTTGCTTGGTGCACCAACTGTGTTGGGTACGTGTCGGCGGAGCGTGTCCCTGGCTTCCTACGCGTGTCAACGCGGTCGGGCTCCCAGGCTATACAAGGAGACCGATCAGATCTGGAAAACAGTGCTCTTAGATCTCTCTCTCTCGCGAAGTTCCTTTTGCTGTGCTACTCTCTAGTCTTTCCCATCCCGGCGACTGCGTGCACAGCCGTCCGGGAGAGCAGGCCTCCGAAACCCCGTCCGTTGAGATCCTGCACCGGGAGACGGGCGATAAGGTTTTTGGGGAGCGTCTCGACGCGATCGCTCGTCGCTGTTCGTCTTCTTCATCGACGGTTTGGCTGCTTCATCGACAGATCCGACTACACCATGGGCGACATCAACAACTCCCATGGTGGTGGTGGTGGTGCCGCTGGTGCGATCTTCCCGGTCGCGATGTACGTGCTTTTCCTCTCCTACCTTGCACTGCTACTTGTTCCATGTTCAGATCCGATGCATGTGCTTAGTCTGATGTGTATGGTTAAGTATGCTTGTGCATCTGTAATGTTGCTTTCGGTAATTAAACTCACACGGAAATTGCCTAATAATCCAACAATCCAAAAACCTTATATGCATAGGCAATTTTCACCGTCTGGTTTCTTCGCTGCGCTCAAACCGAGCCGTTTACGGGTTCTCATTTCAAGAGATGGCAGAGTAAGACCCTCTTGTGGCTCACTTCTATGGGCGTGCACCGAGTTGCGGAAGGTACTCCCAGAGGTCCGCTTACCCCTGAAGAGGATAAAGCGTTCGGGGATGCCACCGTAACCTTTGTGGGTGCCGTCCTAAGTGTGCTTGGAGACAAGTTGGTTGATGCTTATCTGCACATCCGAAATGGGAAGAAACCGTGGGATGCACTGGACGCTACTAAGTTTGGTGCTGCCGATGCCGGAGGTGAACTGTATGCTATGGAGCAGTTCAATGACTACAGAATGGTTGAGAACCGATCTGTAGTAGAACAGGCTCATGAGATACAGATCATGGCAAAGGAACTTGAGCTCCTCAAGTGTGTGCTACCGGACAAGTTTGTTGCGGGATGCATTGTCGCTAAGCTTCCCCCTTCATGGAGGAACTTTGCCACTTCCCTGAAACATCAGAGGCATGAGTTTTCTGTTAAGAATATCATGGGCTCTCTGGATGTTGAGGAGAAGGCGAGGGCAAAAGACAAACACACTGGAGGAACCGAGGGACGTTCTGCTGCCAATATGGTGCAGAAAAATGCCCACAAGTCCAAGGGAAAGAACAAGGGAGTCTCCGAGACTACCAACTTCAAGAAGAAAGGGAAAACGGAGAAGAAAGATCCTTGCTGGGTGTGTGGCGAGACAGGCCATTGGGCTAATCGTTGTCCACAACGCAAAGGAAAGAAATGTCGAGCTGGATGGAACTCAAATTCCGTCGAGCATGGTCATTGGCAACAGAGAGGAAGGAACTACGGGGTATGGTAATATGTTACCTCATCGTTCTTTCGGTGTTTCAGCCCACGGAATGGTGGGTTGATACAGTGCCAATGTTCATGTGTGTGCTGACATCTCCATGTTTACCTCTTATCGGGCCCGAGGTTCCTCGGTAATGATGGGGAATGGGTTACATGCTATCGTTCGTGGTGTTGGCACGGTAGATCGAAGTTTACTTCGGGAAAGATCGTGCAACTGAAGAACGTGCTGCATGTCCCTTCTATCAAGAAGAATCTCGTTAGTGGCTCCCGTCTTATGAAAGATGGGTTTAAGTTGGTGTTTGAGTCCAATAAAGTTATACTGTCTAAGTATGGAACCTTTGTTGGAAAGGGATATGATTGTGAGGGAATGTTTCGCTTCTCTCTAGAAGACTTCTGTGATAATGTTGTGAACCATGTAAGCACTAGTGTTAATGAAACTAATGTTTGGCATTCACGACTTTGTCATGTTAATTTCGGTTGTATGACGCGGCTTGCTGATATGAGTTTAATTCGAAATTCACTTTTGTCAAAGGCTCTAAGTGTCATGCTTGTGTGCAAGCAAAGCAGCCTCGCAAGCCTCACAAGCCTGCGAAGGAAAGAAACTTGGCACCGCTAGAGCTCATACATTCAGATCTATGTGAGATGAATGGTGAGTTGACAAGAGGTGGAAAGAAATATTTCATGACTTTGATTGATGATTCCACTAGGTACTGTTATGTGTATCTCCTGAAAACTAAAGATGAGGCTCTTGATTTCTTTAAAATCTATAAGGCTGAAGTTGAGAATCAACTTGAAAGAAAGATAAAAAGGGTTCGGTCCGATCGTGGTGGAGAGTACTTTTCTAATGAGTTCAATTTATTCACGTGCGGAACATGGTATAATCCATGAGAGGGCGCCTCCCAATTCCCCACAATCCAATGGGATTGCGGAAAGGAAAAACCGTACTCTACATGATTTGGTTAACGCCATGTTAGATGTTTCGGGTTTATCCAAGGAATGGTGGGGGAGGCTATATTGACTTCGTGTCATGTCCTAAACCGTGTTCCAACCAAGAATAAAGAGATTACCCCTTATGAGGAATGGGAAAAGAAAAGACCAACACTCTCCTACTTACGAACTTGGGGCTGTTTGGCAAAAGTGAATTTGCCAATCACCAAAAAGCGAAAGCTTGGACCAAAAACCATGGATTGTGTCTTTCTTGGCTATGCTGCCCATAGCATTGCTTATAGATTTCTTGTGGTGAAATCTGGAGTGGATGACATGAATGTTGGCACCATCTTTGAATCAAGAGATGCTACATTCTTTGAGGATATATTTCCTATAAGAGATATGCATGGCATGTCTAGTTGGGAATCTGATCCAATACATGAAACTCCTATGGAGTCTGATGAGGAATCTGATGACGAGAGTTCAGATTCTGATGAAGATGACAATGAAGCTCCCACAAGGAGTAAGAGACAAAGGACTGCAAAGTCTTTTGGTAATGATTTCATTGTGTATCTTGTGGATGATACTCCCACTACCATTTCGAAGCTCTCGCATCTCCCGATGCGGACTCTCTGGAAGGAAGCGGTTCAAAGCGAGATGGATTCCATCTTGGCTAATGGAACGTGGGAGTTAACTGAGCGTCCTTATGGGTGCAAACCTGTAGGATGTAAATGGGTATTTAAGAAGAAGCTTCGAGCTGATGGTACTATTGAGAAGTACAAAGCTCGGCTTGTAGCCAAAGGCTATACCCAAAAGGAAGGCGAAGATTTCTTCGATACTTACTCACCTGTGGCGAGATTGACCACCATTCGAGTACTACTGTCATTGGCTGCCTCACACGGTCTTCTCGTTCATCAAATGGACGTTAAGACGACTTTCCTAAATGGAGAGTTGGACGAGGAAATTTACATGGAACAGCCTGATGGTTTCGTACTACAAGGTCAAGAAAGAAAGGTGTGTAAATTAAAGAAATCTGTGTATGGTCTTAAACAAGCACCCAAACAATGGCATGAAAAGTTTGAAAGAACTTTGACATCTGTGGGCTTTGTTGTTAATGAAGCTGACAAATGTGTGTACTACCGCCATGGTGGGGGTGAGGGAATTGTCCTATGCTTGTATGTGGATGACATACTAATTCTTGGGACAAGTCTCAAAGTGATTGAGGAGGTAAAAACCTTCTTATCTCAGTGTTTCGAGATGAAAGATCTTGGGGAAGCTGATGTTATACTAAACATCAAGCTAATGAGAGATGAGAATAATGGGATTACACTTGTGCAATCTCATTATGTTGAGAAGGTGTTGAATAGATTTGGCTATGCTGATTGCAAATCTTTTCTCGCACCTTATGATCCTAGTGTCTTGCTTCGAAAGAATGAAAAGGCAACTAAAGATCAATTGAGATACTCTCAAATCATTGGTTCACTCATGTATTTAGCTTGCGCTACGAGGCTCGATATCTCGTTTGCCGTGTGCAAACTTAGCCGGTTTGTGGCCAACCCGGGAGATGATCATTGGCATGCTCTTGAGAGAGTGATGCGCTATCTAAAGGGAACCATGAGTTATGGAATTCATTATACCGGGTATCCAAGAGGACTTGAAGGGTACATTGATTCCAATTGGATTTATGATGCTAAAATGAAAGCCACAAGTGGATATGTTTTCACTCTTGGTGGTGGCGCTGTTTCCTGGAAGTCTTGCAAGCAGACCATCTTAACGAGGTCAACTATGGAAGCAGAACTCACGGCATTAGATACAGCTACCGTCGAAGCGGAATGGCTTCGTGAGCTCTTGATGGACTTGCCTATGGTTGAAAAACCAATACCGGCCATCCTCATGAACTGTGATAATCAAACTGTGATTATTAAAGTGAAAAGTTCTAAGGATAATATGAAAAGTTGCAAACATATCAAGAGGAGACTGAAGTCTGTCGAGAAAGCCGAAGAACTCCGGAGTGATAGCATTGGATTATGTCCAAAGTGCTAAAAATCGCGAGATCCTTTCACAAAAGGACTATCAAGAAACATGATAGACCTTGCATCGAGGGAGATGGGTTTGAGACCCACTTGAGTTGCCGAGGGGGTAACCCAACCTATGTGATCGGAAATTCCGTGAAGTAGGACCTGGGAAAACAAACCGGAGTAACTGAGTTGAGAAAAAATTTAATACTCCCACTCCGCTACGAGATGCAAATTCTCTCATAGCTACTGTAAGGCGAGGTTGACAATGTCTTAATGTGTTCACGAGCGGCTCTTGATGAGCGAAGACGCCGTCCTACGGGCGATCTTTTGAAGAACACACCTATATGAGTGACACTACTGGTCATAGTGTGGGAGATTTGGGTGAATCTCTAGTAAGCTCATGAAGGGCCGAGGAGTATGACTTATAAGCTCCACCCGAGGGGAAGGCTAAGGTAGCCTAGTACCGTGCCGGCATTGAGCGAAACTTGCTGCACAAAGACTGACAATTCAAGGCATAGTCCATTGTTCAGTTGTAGTCAAGCGTAGCACCTTGCCTAGGTGGAAGTTCAACTTAACAGTCTACACTGAAGTGCAAGTATATTAAACAGTGAATGCAACTAATGTGTCATCTGATGTGCATATGAGATCTGGTGGGGGATTGTTAAATGTAGATGGGCTGCAGTCCAGTAAGGCAGCCCATATAGTCTACAATTCCTAAAATCTCAAGGCCCATCACGTTGGCAGCTTGGGACAGCCTTGGGGGACAAAGTTTAGTCCCACATTGCTAGTTGGGAGAGAGTTGGAGTGGTATATAAGGGCTGCTGTTCTACTCCTTCCAAGTGAGTGAGAATAGAGAGAGCCCTCGCGCACTCCTCCTCCTCCGCCCGCCCCGCCTCGTCACGCACGCACGTCGCGTTTCGTGACTCGAGTTCGAGTTCGAGACACACTCAAGGAAGCCTAAATTTTTGCTTGGTGCACCAACTGTGTTGGGTACGTGTCGGCCTGCATGTGCATGCTCGCCGCGTGTCCCTGGCTTCCTACGCGTGTCAACGCGGTCGGGCTCCCAGGCTATACAAGGAGACCGATCAGATCTGGAAAACAGTGCTCTTAGATCTCTCTCTCGCGAAGTTCCTTTTGCTGTGCTACTCTCTAGTCTTCCCCATCCCGGCGACTGCGTGCACAGCCGTCCAGGAGAGCAGGCCTCCGAAACCCCGTCCGTTGAGATCCTGCACCGGGAGACGGGCGATAAGGTTTTTGGGGAGCGTCTCGACGCGACTGCTCGATGCTGTTCGTCTTCTTCATCGACGGTTCGGCTGCTTCATCGACAGATCCGACTACACCATGGGCGACATCAACAACTCCCATGGTGGTGGTGGTGGTGCTGCTGGTGCGACCTTCCCGGTCGCGATGTACGTGCTTTTCCTCTCCTACCTTGCACTCGCTACTTGTTCCATGTTCAGATCTGATGCATGTGCTTAGTCTGATGTGTATGGTTAAGTATGCTTGTGCATCTGTAATGTTGCTTTCGGTAATTAAACTCACACGGAAATTGCCTAATAATCCAACAGTTGCTGACGAGGTCGATGAACTCCGGCGTCGGCCATGGAAGCTGGTACGCCAGCGGTGGAGGAGGTAGGGCTGGCTGCGGAAACTGCGGCCAGGCCGTCGCCTGCGCAGGAGGCTGTGGTGAAGGTGGCCAGGGATCCCAGGCCGGAGAAGCAGCCGGAGCGCGGTCGCTCGAACGCGTCGGCGTGGCCGGAGGAGTGGCCGGCCTACCCTGCAGGAGCGCGGACTAGCGGAGCTGGATTGCGAGCCCCGCCCACAAAGCGAGCTCGTTGAGCTCGTCGCGCTCGCTCTTGGCCAGTGCCATGGCAATGGCCTCCTCCTCGGCAATGTCCGGCGGCTGGGTCTCCGGATCCCACACCGGCCTGCCGTCGTCGTGGTCGTACTCTGCGCGCTCCACCTGCTCGTCCTCGTCCTCGTCCGCGTCATCGTCCGCATCCTCCAGGTCGTTCTCCTCTTCTTCCGCGGTGATCTCGCGGTTGAAGTACTCGGCGTCCCCGAGGTAGCCAGCGCGGCGGCGCGTCAAACTCCCACTTTCCGAAGGAGATCCAGTTGTAGGAGTTAGCGCGTACGCCGGATCTTCTTGGAGATCTGGCGGCAAGATGGCTTGGCGGCGGCGCACCTCGTCCCGGCGCTCTCGGCCCTGGCGCGGCTCTGGGGGTACTGGCACGCGCCTGGAATTGAGGTACCAGCCTCCTCCAGGCAGGTTTGCGTCCGGCCATGGCACCGGCCGGTTTTCCTCCGAAAGGCGGTGCGCGAAGTCGATGCGGACGTACCTCCCGATCCATGGCTTCTTGCCGGACCACGAGCCGCTAGCCTCATGGTTGTTCTTGGTCTTGCAGAAGGGCTAGCATTTCTTCCCCATGGCGTCGGTGGGGTGGATTGTATTGGCTCTGGCAATGGCGTGGTCGGGGAAATGGGCGCCGACAGCGTCCCTTTAAGAGGCTCGGAAGCCATATAGCCTTCAATGTCCTGCCACTGCGACGCCGCCCAGCTACGCACCCTCGCGAAAGCCGAGGCGCGCCATTAACGCGGCCCTGGAAAGGCTGCAGCGCGCCGCCCGTAAGTAATACCGCAGAAGACGAAGCAGTTGTGCCCCTGCCAGGCGGGCCCGTCGGAGGGCCGGGCGAACGACCACTGCGTCCGCGGAGATGCAACCTGGCTCATATTTGGGTCACGTTTGCGTCGCCGCGGACGGCCCGATCACTATGTGTGCCGCTAGAGGTGGTACCAGACGCATTTTCGGGCCGGGCAGACGCAAACGGTTGCTCAGCGTCCGTTTGCTCATCCCGTTGGAGATGCCCTCACCTCGCTTAGAGAACAAGGCGATTTACACAAAAATAACCCTTTTGGGTATGAATTGCATAAAATAACCCTCCAGCCAAACTATTTCATGCTTCTAACCCTTTTGTGTGGCTCCCTTCGCTAGAGCGTCACACGGGTGTGGCGTCCTTCGCAAGGGTGCCACACCCTTCTGTGTGGCTCCCTTCGCAAGGGTGTCACAAGGGAGCCACACATTATGTTATACGTGGCCATGGGCGGATCTAGAGTGTTAGCCATGGGGGCAGATGCCCCCACTCAAATTTTTGTCCCTTTGTATTAGTAAGCTAAAAACAGTCATTTACCCCCACTTAGCATGAGATTTTCCCTCATTAGCACATTTTCGCCCCCTCTTGATTTTGATCCTGGGTCCGCCCATGTACGTGGCGGCTCGAGCCTGCCTGCCGACAATGTGGTGCCGCTCCCACGGGGACCACATAGATAGGTGTGGCACCCTTCGCAAGAACACCACACAAAATGGTTAGAGGCTTGAAATAGTTTGGTCAGAAGAATATTTTGTACGTTTTTTCACACAAAAGGTTATTTTTGTGTAAATCGGCAGACAACGCAGCAAAAAACTCGGCATTCCCAGACGACTCGATTGAGTTTGATTGATGGACCAACGGAATGGATGGTCTATAGAGTACTGGAGAGGATCGACGCTACCTGTTGCAGCCGATCCGTGACGCAGCTAGCATTCTCTTCCGCCAGTGCTCCCCAACTGACGCGACCCATCATGCCTACACACGCTCGCACGAGCTCGAGCCTGCTTACATGCAATAGTGATGATTTTTTTTGGCAAAACAATGACGATTTAGGCAAAATGAATACCAATTTGCAAATTTCTAGAGCCGCCACTCCTGATGGTGGTAGCGGCCCCTGACCATCACCATCACCATTGCGAGCTTTTAGCACGCTCCTTGACCTGAGGGGAGAAAACCAAAGGACATCGTGCCGTCCATCTTTGCTATCTTCAATCAGAAAAAAATCATGGTTTACCAGGGCATCGCGGAAGATTTTTTGATTGCCAAAAAAATACCAACAAAGGCATCACAACTACCATTCTTGTCGAGTTCCAAAAAATACCAACAAAGGCATCGCAACTACCATTCTTGTCGAGTTTGTGGAACATTCGACAAGGGGCAAACGTTGTTCAAAAAAAAACAAGGGGCAAACGAGGTGCAACTCAACGAAAGTACCGCAGACGACATCACATGGAAGTTCATTGCATCAGGGTCATATTTGGCGGTGGCAACCTATAAGGCTCGATTCGAGGGCATCATCAACTCCTACTTGCCGGAGGTCTGTGGAAAAACTAGGTTATGCCAAAGTGCAAACTTTTATTTCTTGGCCCATCCTCTAAAGCTGTGTTTGGACGGTCGGCCGTCTCCAAAAGAGGGGGGGTGGCCAAATTGTGGCGCGTGACACCTTTGCAAGAGGTAACCGGAAACCGCGGCTCATCTTCTTTCCAAACGACGGTACTCCTTAAAGATTTGGAACTCAGCCCCCTTGGCTTGGTACCTCAAATGTGGACACATCGACTTGGGGCAACCTTGAGACGGTCAAAGAATGGTGGCCTTGACTTCATCTACATAAACGACACGAGGAGGATGTCCTTTGCATCCCTTATCATGCTTACTTATTGGGAGCTTTGGAATGATCGAAATACTAGTTTTTCATAGAAATGTTTCCACTTTGCCAACCGTTGTTTTAACTATGATAAAGAGTGAAACAGCTCTTTGCAGCACGGTGGATGCTAAGCACTTAGGTTCTTTTTGTCGGTAGAGTGATATATTTTTCTTGGCGCCGAGCATGGCTCGATCTTGTAACAAACTATGAACTTTTTTTAATAAATGAGTGGGCAAAGCTTTTGTCCTCTCTAAAAAAACAAAACAAAAATAGCATTAGCAGCATCAACATAGTGTATAGGTTATCTTTATGGCCTGACACGATGTGGTTACAAATTTGACGAACAGAAGCAGGTAGTAGATTCGATACGCGCACTGTTTAACGGTTTGACCACCGCCGGCCGGGACATCGGCAGTCTGAGTCACGTGAAAGGATGACATTCGTGCTCCTAGCATCCACTACGCATGGACTCATTCTGGCAAAGGCATCTCACTGCAGCTATCCATATATCGGCGACTATCTGCGTTCTTCTCATCTGCCGCACGCAAGCGCATATACTACTAGTACTAGCCATGTTCTTCCAACTCCCAACAGTGAGTATCCAGACCTTAAAATATCGAGCACCCACTACTCCCACGAGCAGAGACCAAAGGCGAAGAATGTGCAACATGGTTCGGTCGATCTCTACTCTCTAGCTTTCCTGGGATTGTTTGACCTGCGGGTGCTCCTTGGCGCCCAGAGCTGGCTGCCGGCTGGTAAAAAGTGCGTGCTCATGTTCATGCTGACATCACCGCTTACCCCCTCCCCAATCGAGCTACAGCCTACAGAGCATCGTGCACCTAAAGGTAGACATGCACCCGCCATACACGCATGACAACCTCTCCTTTATTGAACAATAGCAATGCTACAAAATTTTAGACAGCGCGCGCAACCAAAATTGCTTTAGTTTAGGCTATAAATAAGTCTTTCCAGTTTTCATCATGCAGGAAAAAAGATAAGAAAACACGTTTTTGCTTCCGTACGCACCCACCACAAACTCGCCAAACCGCGAAAAGACGTGGACGGTTAGGATTCGGTCATACCGATTCGGGTCTGGGGGCATGATCGTCATTTCCTGTGGACTTCGGGTTTGGCTGGGTTCGTATCAGCCCACGTACAAGCCCGTATGACCCATACCTCTATGTATTATACGCCTACGTGTCCACGCGCGGCCACGACGGAACCGCCGACATATAAATGTCTTTCTCCCCTGTCCTCTTCACCACATCTATCCAAAGCAAAAGCAATCCCCAAATCGGGCAAAAAACCCTAGGTCAAGAACAGCGAGCTCGCTCTCGTGCTCGTTCGCGCTCGTCCATGGAGAGGGGAAGGGGAAGGAGGGGAAGGGCAAGGAGGCGGCGGTTGAGGAAACCCGGGTTGGCCGCTTCATCGGCGGGCGGAGCTGCCCCGGATCTCGAGCTCCGGTTGGGGCCGGAAGGACGGTGGGTGCACCGGCGAGCAAGAAGCGTGCGCACGAGACGAGGCGCAGAAGCGGCGGCGCCGAAGAAGAATCGGAAGAACCGCGAGAGGCAGGGAGAGGAAGGCGGCGGGGGAAAAGATCAACGGCCCCGACGACGTGCCCACCTTCGACGAATCCGACTCCGCCGACCCGTCCGAGGTAAATTTCTCCG